>NW_027413041.1:0-28565 GCF_025370935.1 Choristoneura fumiferana
ACCTCGCGCTGCCGAAGCAGCTGCACGATGTGCCCTACGAAGACATCCTTGCACTGCTGGACAGTCATTTTACTCCAAAGGTTTGTGTTTTTGGAGAGCGGTACCAGTTTTTCGCGGCTACCCAGCAGTCGGGGGAGACGTACGCTCAATGGGCGGCGAGATTGCGCGGTTTGACGGCGAAGTGCGGCTTCCTCAACGTGGCGGAAGCTCTAAGGGACCGGTTTGTCATGGCAATGTTAGCTGAATCCGAGAGAGACAAGCTCTTTGCACAGGACCTTAAGTTGAAAAAAAGGAACTTTTATGCCAACAATAAGTAACTTTAAAGGTTTAGTCCTTGCCTAAACACAAAACAACTCATTCAATGCCAGCAACCCGCCAGTCGGGTTCTCTCTTCATATTAGGGTTGGATGAGAAAAAAAAAATAACCCCCACTTTACGTCTATGGGATGTAGCCTAAAAAATTTTTTTTTATTTTTTTTGTACCATTTTGTCGGCTTACTTTACATATATATCTGTGCAAAATTACAGCTTTCTAGCATTGATAGTTCCTGAGCAAAGCCGCGGACGGACAGACAGACAGACAGGCAGACAGATGGACGGACTTGACGAAACTATAAGGGTTCCGTTATTGCCATTTTGGCTCCGAAACCCTAAAAATCAAGATTTTCAGACATTTCTAGTTGGTTGTGTTATAATAGCTATTCTGAGTTCACGGGAAGTAGGTACCCTGTAGGTTTTGGTTCCCTTCCTTGCGAATTTCGTAAATTTACGGAAATTTGCAGCATAAACGGCTTCATCTTTTGATTGCGTTGGCTTAGAAGTTCGATTTTTTCACAGCTCCAAGGGACAGTAGACCTCAGTATCAGTACCTAAGTTTGTGAGCGAGTGAGTGAGTTTGTGAGTAAGTGATTATGTCTCTTACTTCTGCACGCTGAAACGGCTGGACGGATTTTGATGAAATATGGAAAAAAGTTATTTTATAACCTGGATACATAGAATACTTTTTTCCCCGAAATACCCACGGGATAGGGATAAAATCTTGATATACCTAACAACCGCTGGATTAGAGTCATGAAATTTGGTATGTAGATAGCTGGACATCTGGGATAACACAGGCTACTTTTCATTCCGATATTCCCACGGATAGGGATAAAATCTTGATATACCTAACAACCGCTAGATTAGAGTCATGAAATTTGGTATGTAGATAGCTGGACATCTGGGATAACACAGGCTACTTTTCATTCCGATATTCCCACGGGATAGGGATAAAATCTTGATATACCTAACAACCGCTGGATTAGAGTCATGAAATTTGGTATGTAGATAGCTGGACATTTGGAATAACACATAGGCTACTTTTTATCCCGATATTCCCACGGGATAGGGATAAAATCTTGAAATAACAACCACTGCGCTCAGATCATGAAATTTGGTATGTAGATAGCTGGACATCAGAGATAACACAGGCTACTTTTTATTCAGATATTTCCACGGGATAGGGATAAAATCTTGATGTAACAACCGCTGCGCTTAGATCATGAAATTTGGTATGTAGATAGCTGGACATCTGGGATGGCAAATGAGCAAGTGGGTCTCCAGATGGTAAGAGATCACCACCGCCCATAAACATCTGCAACACCAGGGGTATTGCAGATGCGTTGCCAACCTAGAGGCCTAAGATGGGATACCTCAAGTGCCAGTAATTTCACCGGCTGTCTTACTTTCCACGCTGAAACACATATGCAAGTTGAAGTGGCAATGGGCGGACCACATCGCTCAAAGAATAGATAACCGTTGGGGAAGGAAAGTCCTCGAGTGGCGACCACGAACCGGAAGACAAAGCGTTGGCAGGCCTCCCACCAGGTGGACTGACGACATCGAGAGAGTTGCGGGAAACCGGTGGATGCAAGTAGCGAGTTGTCGTTCATTGTGGTGTTCTAAGGGGGAGGCCTTTGTTCAGCAGTGCAGTGGACGTCTTCCGGCTGATGATGATGATGTACCCATTGATGGACTTAACAGCACCATGTCATCAGAAAAACTCAGGTTGTTTATACAAAATCCCTTAATATAGCATCCCACTTTCGTACTGTTGAGTTCACTGATCGATCAGCCTGTTCATACAAAGGTAGAAGTCAGCCCCTCTTGCTGCACTCCAAATTAATAAAATATATTGTTTTCTCACCTGCATCAAACTTCGTACGTGGTGTTGTTAGACATGTTGCCTCCGTGGATCCCGATGGCAGTGTTTCGTCAGGATTAATTGCAAGCCTTGATGGCCCCGGTAAATTAGTTATGTCCATCATAGTTATGGATTGGGAACTTCCTCTTGGGGGACGTGTGTAGCAGTGATCTGCTTGTAAGAAAGTAGTACATCCCTGTTGTATACCTGGAAAACCAAATTATAATATGTACCTATTATTATCCACATATTTATTATTCAAGATTCTATTTATCTAGCAAATACTATACTGTTTGACTCCACATTTTTTAAATTCAGATTAGTACTTTTATTTTGCCCTAAACTGCTAAGACCAAAAAGTCACGAAGTGACTAATTTTACCTAAGTACTTATATTTCCACTAAAATGCCCGGGCGGCTTACGTGCGAATGATAAAATATAGTTTTCATCACACTTGCTCGTAAACAGTGTCGTAACATGCAGGCTACCTTGGTTGCAACCCCCCAAATAAAAACCTCGACCTTAATGTGCTTGTCATGAAACCCGTGGTCGGTAAACGAGTTATTCCACGTACAAATTTTCTTGTCATGAAGCCCAAGGTCGGTAAATGAGTCCGTGCCCGTACTGATGCTGCTGCGCGCGCTGCTGCAGGCCCACGTGCACACGCACGCTGCGGCGCATGCTGCGGGAGGGGGAGGGGAGGGCGGCGCTGCCAAGAGCGCAGCCCAAGGTATCGCCAGTATTTGGAAGAATTATATTTTTTCTTTTAGAAATAAATTTTTACTCGCAAATGTGATGAAAAACATCGTATGTCGCACGGGCGGTACTAGAATTACGAACATCGACTCATTAAAGCCTTCGACTTCGGGCTTCTAATATACTCTCCTTCGTAATTACTTATTTACCGCCCTTAAGACACAATATACTATTAGCAGCTAGCTTTAGCAGAAGATCTATTCTACATATTGGTAAAATATTTTTTTCTCAAAAATGATACGTAAAGTCGACATTACATCTTCAAAATCGGCCAAGGGCGTGTTGGACATAATAAGGTTCCGTAGCCGTTATAAAAAAATCCAGTAATATTTTTCTATCGATTTTGTATTGTGTAGGTACGGAATCTTCCAAGTTTAGATTGTAACTTAGGCCGTCTTAGGCTGCTATTTACTCTTTAACTACTAATAATTTTCAAAAAAACTTAATATAGCTTATTTAAATGTTGCTGTTTATCCCACTGCCTATAGGTAGTTATTATAGACGTGTACTGTATGTAAGGTATATGTTATGCGTAGATGTTTTTTTTGTTGCGTTTTAATTTTCTAATCTACTGCTGATGACCTTCAGAAATCTAGTCCTTACTTATTTCTGCAAAAAAAGGCCTGGAAGAGATCGCTCTTAAGCAATAAAGCCGTCTATTGCTTCCCTTCTCATGTTCTCTCTGTATGTAAGCGTAATTTTTAGAGCTGTGAGCCGCGTAATGTCGGTGGCGTAATTTCTGCTGCATTCGGTTTTATATAAAAGTCCAGTTTGTGCCACACGGCAACTCATAATGAGTCAACTTATTTTACTAGGTAGATATTTGTGGTTTAGAATAAAGAGTAATTTTATTATATTGTAGTTATAATTTTCAAAATACTTAATAAATAAATTTTATCTTTGTAGTTTTTTCTTTTATTTTTGAGAAAAGCACAACATGACAACACATAACACATACAAGCTTTAACCCATAAGTGCTACACTGGGTCAGGCGATACTCATACCACAGTAAAATTCAAATCGTACCTAAGTACTTGTCCACTGTCCAGTATGGCTTACTTACTGGGGGCCTACCACGCTCTCTTAATACGATTCAGTTTAGGCTCTAAACTGAACTGCATCGCTATTTCGTACCACGACGTTACTTTTGCGATTCAGTTCAAGCACGGTTCAGCGACAGCGATACAGACATTTTCATTCACTCACTTCAAGCGGTTTTCGTACCATGACGCTTAACTTGAGTGGGAATTGAATCGCTTCAGTGTCAAATTTAGCGATTCAGTATAAGTTACTCATTCTGTCAATTCTTTTGGAATTTTAAGTGTTTTACTTGGAATATTTTTAAATTTCAAGAACTTTTAAACTTTTATTCAAGTTTTATAACTTTTCATAGGTACTATCACGACATTGTGCTTCTTAACTCCTCATTGATAAAACTAATTTTTCAGTGAGAAAAGAGACTCGTGGATTAGTGACAGCGTAAACATTTTATTTGTAATCAACACAACGGTTGCTAAGAACACCGCAATGACAGAGTTATGGTTTTCCAAAATATTTCGTTTGGATCGTTTATGAAAAGATCATGGTAGGCCCCCTGGTCTCTTCAGTAGTGCACTATTAAAACTGGTTTAGTTGGTTTGGAGAGTACTTCTGGCATACATGTAAAGTTACAAAGTTAATAAACTGACCTACTAACATTTTAATTGTTTATAAACATTATTAGTATAAACTACTTATTTTTTCACAGATTTCTGTCAAGGAATTCCATTTAATTATACTGTTTATTTGTAATTCCAGAGATTACCAGCTGTGGTGGCATTTACCCATTGGAAAAATATTTGTGTTGTATCTTAGATACAGGCAAGTTAGTGCCAGTATTACATAATATTTTCGAGTCAAATGTGTATAGCAGTAAAGCCATAACAAGCCAGGGCATAGGCCGAGTTTAATTTTTTTTTGTGAAAATTTCATTTTTAATACAAGCTGTTTTGCTAACTTTACTTTTTGTCTACTTTACTTGCATTGTCACCCTCACCCAAACTACATTTGCGTACCAAATTTCAAGTCGATGCCATTAACCGTTGAAGAGTTCCGTCCTGCGGAGACGATCCTGGCCGGACTACCAGGATGTCACTACCAGATTATTGTATTGTCACGCAATTTACATAAGTATGCCAAATTTCAAGTCAATCCGACTACTGGGTGTTGGTCGAATTTAACTTGCAAGATTTGATTACAGACAGACAGACAACGGGACAGGTGAAAAATTTCATGTTTAATACAAGCTTTTAATTGCTAACTATACTTTTAGTTGACTACTTGTACCTATTGTTACTCAAACTACATTTGCATACCAAATTTTAAGCCGATGCCATTAACCGTTGAAGAGTTCCGTCCTCTGGAGACGATCCTGGCCGGACAACCAGGATGTAACTACCAGATTATTGTATTGTCACGCAATTTACATAAGTATACCAAATTTCAAGTCAATCTGACCACTGGAAGTTGGTCGAATTTAACTTGCAAGATTTGATTACAGACAGACGGACAACGGGACAGGTGAAACTAAATTAAAGCTTGTAATATAGCCCATATCACTCCAAACTATATCACACCTATAGTAGTATACTGTTTTTGAAATCAGATGACTAATTAATTTGAGTGGTTAACCAACATACAAACTTACAAAATCATAAGTTTTATCTCATTATCTTATCTCATTTTTTTTCATAGAGATTTTCATAGAGATTCCTGAATGTTATACTTTTAAGATCGCTTATGTACACCTATGTTCCACAAATAAACATATTCTATTCCATTCTATTCATAGTTTTTCTCTGTATCAACTTATATATAAATAATAATTTGGAAGTCAACAACCAGTGACCCCTGTAATTTCTTTGCAAAATGAAAAAAACATCTACTTACGATGTAAATTCACAGATGGTATTGCTGATGGCTTGATCCGATCTATTGATATTTTGTCATTGGGATCAAAATGATGGTCACACAGTCTTTTCGACTTATATATTTTAATTTGGTCAGTTTCCTGAAGTTTGTCCCCAACCACTGACATCCAAGCATTAAAAAGGTCAGGTTTCCTTGTCGGGTGAGGAAACCGATGTAGTGGTACACAAAATGTAACTGAAACAATATTAAATAAATGTTATTTTGCCATGTGTACATTACAATATGTTTTTATCATCATTCAATATTTTTACAAGGGTGATATCTAAATTTTCAACATTTTGTGTAATAAAAAATAATTAAAGCTTTTTTTACAGGATTAAGTAACTACAGAATTTGGTACTCTTTTGGATATCAAGTCTTTTTGTCAGTGAAGTCAGCCAGCGAAGAATAATAATAATTATTATTATTTATAATGCACAGGCAGCTAATAACTGATGAGTGCATATCATTGTTCACTTGTAAAATTGTCTTCAAAGTACTTATCAAATCTGTTTTAAAAAAACAGTGAAGGTGCCAGTGGCGGATTTGCAGTCTTGGCTACCCTAGCTCCCAAGCCATGTATTTAGTATCAGCTGCCCCTTTCTCAGCTATATTATTATAATATTATTATTAGGTATTATCATTTTATCATCATATTGACTTTTTATGTCTCAATTTGCCGCCTCTAATAACTGGCCGCCCTAGGCTCGGGCCTACTGGGCCTTACAGCAAATCCGCCAGTGCACAAAGGTGCACTGATCACTTCCTTGGGCAAACTATTCGACTATTTCATGTGGTTGCCCAGGAAATGGCGCCTGGGATATGGGGTCGAAGAAATGTTTCACATTTACGTTTTTATCACTAACTGTTCCGTGGTTCGCCGGATAAAATATACTACCCAAAAGAAAGTAGAGGCCACGTGAATTTCATAGGTAAAACGAAAATACTAATAAATACAATTATTTACAACATTTCTTGTCTGAAAAATGGTTTTATTTATACAACACAACACAATGCAAATACTTTTCGTTCAGTTAAATGTATTCAGATAAAAACGCGAAGTTTTTTTTGATTTCGTTTTGTCGAAAACACTCGTGGCCCTTTTATTATTTAAGCTAGTATACACATAATCTATCGCTCCGGGAAACCTATTTTACACATATTGATGGAAGAATTACTGGAAAAAACTTACCCAAAAAGTCACAGCCGAAAACACAATATCTTTTCGGAAAATGACTCATGTTATTATCAAATAAGAAACTTACTACGCAATAAGAAAATAACTTAAAAGTCAACGAAAACTTAACAAGAAACAAAACAAAACAACAAACAAAACACAACAAGAACTACGGTAACGAATAACTAACAAATTAACAATAACTTTAATAATAACAGGATATAATTTCGAAAAGAGAGCGCATAAACATTCAAACGATAGAGCGTTAGAGTTTACAATGGCGGCAATGGCGGCCCCTTTGACAAGTCAACCAAGATGGCCGCCAATTTAGTTCTTGACCACTGGTCTGAGGTCGCTGTAGTGCACGGAAAAGTAATGACATATGTAAGTGTGCCCCCTCTGCGCACCGGACTGGGCCACAGATTACTATGTAGCTGACTGGGCGGACCGGACTGCTTTCCTGCGGTTTTCCTGCAATGAGCCTGAGGGGTGGGGTAACACGAATCGGTGCGGTGCGGAGCGTGGCCATTCTGTACGTTAGTACTTGGATCACAACATGATCCTTGTTCTTGGAAACTGATTTCTTAACCTCTTATAGTGGCAGTCGTGGCAGTGGTACATATAAAATAAATTGGAGTGAATGAAAAAAAAAATACAGTGTTTTTTCCGAAATTGAGATAGTTTTTTTTTTCAGCGATAAAGCTCAACATTTTCAGCTTTATAGTATCTCTTATTAGTCTGTGCTACTTTGGTGCTACTACGAAACTCGAAACTCAAAAGTTCATGCCGTGTGGGTGGTCCCTCTCGCTCTCGTATTATAAACAGTATAAGACTAAGAGAGACCGCACGACACGAATTTCGAGTTCCGAGTTTCGTAGCCCTGCGGATTTGACGCTGGAAACGAGCGTCGAGCGATTTGCATGTGGCCGCGCCTTAGACCCGTGTTTAGACCCTCAGCTACGGAATACGGAACCCTAAAAAAGGAATTGACAGCTGATAACTTAACACTGACATTTACCATAACCTAACCTATTTATCAAAACAAAATTTGTTTTATTACGGTCACAAACTATACAGAGAACTAACGTTTGTGAATTGTGATTGATGGTTAATTTGATTGCGAAGTTCAGTAACTTTTGGTAGGTATTGTTCTATAACAATACAGAAAATAGTATTTCAGTAGAGTAAATGTTATTCCTCCGGCTCTTTGGAAGCGCTTTGTTGGTAAGATTAATTTTCTTTCGTGCTTTATTCAGCAACAGTTTCAAGTAGTAGCAGGTAGCGATTGGTAATCTTATCATTAAAAATTGTCTTGTCATTCCTAACGGGATTGTTATCAGTTACGAGCAACATCTGTGTGGGGCAACGGGATGTCTGGGAACAAATGCAGCACCGGCCGCTGGAAATACCTCACACAGAAGGAGGCGACAGATTTGGACATAGATCTCTTCAATGAGTACAAGTTCAGCGTAGACCAGTTGATGGAGCTAGCGGGGCTGAGCGTCGCGGCGGCGGTGGCAAAAACCTACCCTCCTCATACGTAAGACAACAACATTTGTATTAAATTTAACAAAGGCGGTGTTAGGCGTAGGTGAAGGGCCACCGCCTACAGCCTTGCGGTTTGAGGGGTCTCGGGTCTCGAAAGTCATCTCATGCGTGGTGTGCCCAAAGGTGTGTGGCCTTGTAAAATTTATCTTGTCCATGCCAAATTTAAATCCTGCACCACTATGAAATTTAAAAACTTTCCTTCATGACCAGGCAGCGTAATTTGAATGCCGATGAGACAAAATGATGCCAAGCTACATACAGAATGATTGAGGGTAGGTTTTACACTGATTTATTTATTGTTTAAAATATTTATGAATTATATATTTCACACAACAATGAAGATTCAAAGTTTTGTGCATTGTATAAATATGCTGTCGTTTACTTACTACTTATTGACTATGAGGAAGATTAAACTGATTGATAATAATATTTAATTACACAGTAAAAGATTTTATTTAAATGCATTAGTTATTTTTTTATTTCATCACTATATATTTTACTAGCTGTTGCCTGGAACTGAGTCTGCGTAGAATCCGCTTATCGCTAACCCGCAGGTACTATACATTTTTCCAGAATAAAAAGTAGCCTATGTCCTTACTTGGGACTCAAACTTTCTCCATACCGAATTTAGTCTAAATTGGTTCAGCGTTTGAAGCATGAAAAGGCAACAGACAAACAGATCAGACAGTTACTTAGTAAGGACTAGTCAGGAAGGATTGAACGTTGATTGTCATTATTTATCATTATGTATTTAAAATCATCCTGTGCATTTATATATGTCAGTATGACGTTACCAGCATATAGATAAGAAGACAAAAGAAAATATTTCCTTCATTGTATAATTTTTTTCAATGTTATATTACAGTCACGAATCAGCCCTAATAATATGTGGCCCTGGCAACAACGGAGGTGATGGTCTTGTAGCAGCTCGCCACATGGCTCTTTTTGGGTACACCGTAGCTGTCCACTACCCAAAGCGCACAGCCAAACCTCTGTATGAAAACCTTCTAGAACAGTGCAAGAGATTTGATGTCCGAATTATTGACGAACTACCCCCTGCAACAGAGTTGAAAAATAGTTACAAAGTTCTTGTTGATGCGCTGTTTGGATTTAGTTTTAAACCGCCCGTGAGAGAGCAACTAAAACCTGCCTTGGATGCTTTGATTAACTCTGATGTTCCAGTATGCAGGTAATGAATAAAATAATAAATAAGCAGTGGCGTAACTATCAATCCATTCATCCATCTGGGGCCTGTGGCAAATTCTTTTGATGGGGCCCTATCAGTAAAAATCGTCACATTGTACTTAGTTTAATTTTAAGTAAAATAAAATACTCAGGTACAATGTTAAAAAAATATTTCTGAGCTCGCGGCCTCTTGGGCAGGGGCCCTCTTGGGTCGGGGCCCGTGGCATTTTGCCAGCCCTGCCACCCTATAGTTACGCCCATGTAAATAACATAAGCAACCATTCTTTTTGCCTTTCCAGTAGTCAGTAAAATATTAAGTTATAAAAAAATTCAAGTACGATTTTTATAAGCTGGATTATTGCTGATGTTTTAAAGTTGTAATTTTTTGGTAATTTATTGTATGGAAATGGAAGCTACATTTGCCAACTCATTGCAAATTCTACCTAACATAATCAAATCATTTCCAAGTCATGGACGTGAGATATTTTCAAAATGTCCTGAGAGAAAACTGGCTTAGTCCTGTACACTTCATAAAATTATTAAAAATCAGAGTTACTTTGTTTGTTTCTTTGTTTATATTCTATATTGTATAAATAGGAAAACAAATAGGTTACAGAAAAAAGTAAAGTGTAACTTTGTGTTGAAAATAAGAAAAATTACAGTAATCATTATTGTCTACATGAAGAAGACCATGATTATGAGTAGCAAATTATTTTATGTCTAAAGTAATGAACTGTGAATCACTTGCTACAAGCACTATTTATTTATTATACTTGTTGTGCTGATAAACTTGAGCATTTACATGTACTAAAAAAAAACGGCGAATGCTCGATGTTCTGTTACATTACAAGAGAATGCTCAAGTTTTTCAGCACCTTAAGACCAATTTTACCATGTCTAAAGCAAAATACACCATTTGTTAAATTAAAATATCTTTCATTCTTTCTAGTGTGGACATACCAAGCGGTTGGGATGTGGAAAACGGGCCCGGCTCCGAGCCAGCACTGAAGCCAAGTCTCCTGATCTCTCTCTCGGCCCCCCAAACTGTGCGCACAAACGCAGTACCTACAGGACGCCAAGCATTACCTTGGTGGCAGGTTCCTGCCTCCCGGAATTATCGCCAAGTATAATTTAACGTTACCACCGTATCCGGGGCAGGAACAAATGGTCCAGTTATCTTGTTGAAGTTAAAGGAAGCTTTATTTGTGCAATATGTATAATATAAAGTGTTTTGTAATCAATGGGCTAAAAAGGGGTTAACATATTACACAGTGTTTTTGCTGATTTCCGTTAACTTCGACATATGGCTCTTTCATTGATAGAAGCTACATGGTAATTAACTTTTTGGCTACATCAATTTTCTTTTATACATAATGTAGCTTCACAGTCATTTTAAAGGTCGAATTGTAAAATTCACAAACTTGGCGAGTACCTAATGTTGGCATGAAATATAAGAGGGACATCAAAAAAATTCGCTTTTCGAACCTTCTTTTGCTAAATATCTGTGAATTAAAACCACAGATATAGATTACACTAGATTACGCAAATGCATCTACTTCGCGTGTCCGAACCCCGACCAAACGTCGGGGTTGGCCCCATACAAAGACTGACCGCTAACTGACTAATCATGACTAGTGACTGACTCGAGCCCCACGGCGCGGGCGGGCGGCGCATTTGAATCGATTTTGCGCGGACATCGGGGAATTCACATCGCTAATTCGCTCTTGAGACGTCACAGTAGATATAAAAAAGTGACACGGTTGGTTTTCATACAGATTGAGGTGTTTGCGTTATCTAGTGTAATCTATATCTGTGTATGGTCTGTCCCAGAATTCGAGATACTAAAATGACGTTTCATGTGTTACCTGTTTTTTGCGTCTCATAAATAGTGATGTGCCGCAACCGGTTATTACCGAAAGATTTTGTAGGTACCTATGTATGTATGTCGTAAAATATTAAGATATGAACGGATCCGTGATGTACTAAAATGTAGGGCACTTAGGACATTCTAGAAAAGGTAAAATAGGTCTAATAAAAATGCGACCGTTTTCGAGATATTTCGACTTTTTATAGATGTTGATGTTTAAGTTTCAATTACATTCTAAGTAAGTTTTACATTAACTAAATAATATGAAAATAATGAATATTTGATTTATTATTCTATGATATGAATATCTAAATAAAAACACGAGAAAACGCACTGATCACATCCGATGACAATACGAGTAAAGTAACGAAAATCGGTTGAATACCACTTGAATACGAAAAACATGAACAATGACGTTGTGTGATATCTGAGGGCCTACTCCGGAATTCTAAAATCAAAGTTCGTACCGTAACGTCCCTCTCACTTACGTATTAAATTAAATAGTAGTGTCAGAAGGACGGAACGACACGAACTTCGATTTTCGAATTTCGTAGTAGCCCTGCTGGCCCTAACTACGAAATGCAAAACTCGAACTTCGTATGTTGCCGTCCCGCTGACGCTTATCTCATTCAATACGCGAGTGAAAGGGACGGTGCCATACGAACTTCGTTTTTCTACTTTTGTAGTAGCCCCTCTGTATTATTTTTTACGTTGGCACTAAGTGATGAACACTGTATTTTTACCTGTGCTTAGATTTCATCACTTTATCGTATGATAAAGTAAAATGGAAAGTAGAATATTGAATGCATTAATGTTATTTTTGCTATCGTAAAATAAACATTTTATCGGTTATTTACGAAACCGAAATCACGGAGCAGCACTGTTCCTTTTATGCTGGCCACATTATTTTTACGTTTGACATTTCAGACTGTCATTTTAGTATCTCGAATTCTGGGACAGACCATAGTCAGTTATCTAGTGTAGTCATAAATTGAGAACTTATTACTCTGTTTTACTGCGCATAATAAATGAAATTATGTAGAACTGTAGCAGAAATAATATGTATATTAAAGGTAAAATAAATCAAAATCCAAGCATACGACGTGTGTACGTCAGTTCGTCAGCACAACAAGAATAACAATAAGCTAGTTGTGTCAACCATTCATTATTTGAATCATGTAATAGTAATAGGTACGATTGTATTTCAGAACCAGTATCAAGCGCTATATAGCCTCTAATACGCCTCCTTAATCTATTATATGTTCTTACATACAGGCAACGTATACTCACAAACGTATACCCACAGTACGACTTTCGTACTTTACACAATTTAAATTAAATTAAATTAAACACTTTTTCACCTGCCTGTACTGCTACATATAAATCAGTAGCAAACATAAAATATACCGGGTGTGGCCTGTAATATGAGCAAATAATTAAAACATAGATCATACTCCTCAAACTGAACAACATTAGTTCAGCGACTTAATTTAAAAAAAAAGGATTACACTTAAGTTTATTCGAAGAAGCAATGTAAAGCAAAATGCTTGATGTTTGTAGCGTGACAGGCGACGTCAGTTGGGTTCTAGGATGGCGTACATTGATAGCAGTATTTAATTTGTATGAAAAAAGGAAAATTCAAAGACTCCATTATTTTTAAAAGTCGCTGAACTAATGTTGTTTAGTTTGACGAGGACGATCTATGTTTTAATTTTTTGCTCGTATTACAGGCCACACCCGGTACCTATACAAAACTTAACTAACCTAACAAAGGAATATCGGCATAACAATAGTAAATTGTGTCTTAAGGGCGGTAAACAAGGAATTACGAACGAAGACTGAGGGCTTTAATGAGTCGATGTTCGTAATTCTAGTACTGCCCGTGCGACATACAATGTTTTTCATCACATTTGCGAGTAAAATTGTATATTTGTAAAAGAAAAACTAATATTTTTTCAAAAATTGCCGATACCGCTGACTGCGCGCTTGTAATACAGGCGCTATATAGCCTGTAATAATAATTAATTATCTTAATTCTTGATTGTATTTTTTGGGCCAATCAACTTTTTTACCGACACTAATCTGTCCGCGACATTTTTCAAACAATTGCAGATTTTTGTAAGTAAACATGTTTTTTCTGTAATTTAATAGATGGTGTACAGGAATAGATTACACCCTACGTAAGTTCACCCTTTTAAACAGTGAAATATCTTGTTGGAAGTACGATTTTTTGGTAACGCCAGAGACAATTTTGGTAACGCAGGAGACGCCCAAAGTGTCGGTAAAATAGTTGATTGGCCCTTTTACAGTAAGAGTTACACCAAGTGCTTGAGACTTGTTGAATGTTCCCTTAAAGTTAACGGAAATTAAAAACAACATGTTGTATTATAAGACTAATTTTACGATAATCACTGTGACAGCTAATAAATCTTTGTCTAAGAAAACATCCAGTGAACCTTTTCATCTTGCTACCCTGCAACCATACGTGAAAGCTTCGTCTGTGCGACACTTGTACTCGTATTATCGTACAGAAACCCGCCCTCCTCCATTTCCACATAAATCAAGCGGGGATAGACCTTAATACAGAGATTCCTCTCCAGGCAGATGCTATGAGTATGCCTGGGGACCGAAGTCTGAAGGACGAGCGTCGGAACTTGTATATATGCGTCCGAGTTGAGGAACTTGGATAGCGCAATGCTGGATGTTGGAGTTTCTATATTTGCTCACTAGATGGCGCTGGGAGTCGGTACAAAAGGTTTTATATTTCATTGAAAACATCCAACTTTTTGACATCGCTTTATATTAGGAACCAGCGTTGCAAGTGTTGCAGCCTGTGGCTCACATGTGATCATCGTTGAATGACTATCATTCAACATAATAACAATACCTACATATTAACACATATGGAATACTGCTCTCATCTGTGGGCAGGGGCTCCCCAGTACCAGCTTCTCCCTCTGGACCGCATACAACGGAGAGCGACTCGAATAGTCGGCTGCCAACGAGTTTCCGATCGACTTGACTCTTTGGCGCTGCGTAGAGATGTAGCTTCACTGTGCATCCTCTATCGCATGTACAACGGGGAGTGCTCCGAGGAGTTATTCGGGTTGATCCCTGCCGCATCCTTTCGCCACCGACCTACGCGACAACACTTCCATCCTCACCATTTAGATGGTTGGCGGTCCTCTACTGTGCGTTTTTCCAGAAATTTCCTGCCTCGCACAGCAAAACTCTGGAATGAGCTATCGCCTGCGGTATTCCCGGACCGCTATGACCTTCAAGTTTTCAAGAAAAGAGCGTACTCCTACCTTAAAGGCCGGCAACGCACTTGTGACTCTTCTGGTGTTGCAGGTGTCCATGGGCGACGGTAATCGCTTACCATCAGGCGATCCGCCTGCTCGTTTGCCCCCTATACCATAAAAAAAAAATTAAGTAAATGCAATGTTTATAAGTGGAATTTTATTTTACATCTAAATTACAAATTGTGCATCTCATATCAAAATGTTATGTGGGTAGCTTTAAATAGAAACGTAGCTACATCCTGCATCCAGTTAGTCACAATATACGTGTCAATAACATTTTTTCGTGTTTCAGTATTTGTCTGCCTGGTGACTCCCTCTGGTGGAAAATAACACAAACCTATACACGTCTCCGAGGGCTTGAGCTGGCTCATTGCGAATCGGGTCACAAGGATTACTTTGCAGGTTTATGCAGGAGTTACGTTTAACTTCACCACAAAGTGTGGTAAATTTCTGTTTTAGCCGATTTTAGTTATTTTATCGACCCATAGATGTCGCTACACCGTGATAGAAACTAGCTATCGTTTTGCTGTTACATAATGTATAAGAAATGTATTTGGTTGAGTATTAAACGGATTGGCATAGCAACGGTGTTTGATGTAAACAAAGTGGTCCATACGAGCGGATAGGAAACAGTGACAGTGACAGTGAGTAGGAAGTGAAGTGTAGACAGTGTAGTGCAAAGAGGTAAGTACAGTGAAGTGAAGTGTCAGTGTCAGTGAAACGAACTTAGCGGAAAAATCGTAGCTGTCAAAGACTTGCAAAATTTCAGAATCTTATTCTATGGACTTAGTAAATTCAGCGCGCAAAATTTAAAAAGACTTGTAAAATTTTCAAAATTCTTTCTATGGACTTAGAAAAATCGAAGTGGTATTTGTATGGTTTATTCTATGGACTTAGACAAAATTTGAATAATTTTAGGACTTGTAATTTTTTGGATTTTTATTCTATGGACTTGTAAATTTTTTCAAAATTAACGTGTTAATAAAAGGGCTTCAAGATGTCAAAAGAACTTTTGGGACTTATAGCGGAACAAGAACAGGCGATGGAGATTATACAAAAATTAAAAATAAATTTCAAAAAAACGAGCAAAGCGAGATTGACTAGAGGATACGTCAAAGCAAGAAAAGAGACCTTGGACGACTATTGGAAGAATTTTGTGGAAACCAACCGATCCATAATCAAAATTGTCAATAAGGAAGATATGGAAAACCTGTCATATTTTACAAAAGATTATTATTCTGCATATGAAGAATTTTACATTAACTTGAAAGCGGAGATGACAGATTTATTAGAAGACTCAACACAAATACCGAGCAGCTTGAATTTAATCCAACAAAATAAAATTGAAGAAATTAAATTACCAAAAATAAACATACCACAATTCACCGGCAATTACCAAGATTGGACATCATTTCATGACCTGTTTGTTTCACTCATCCACAACAAGACAAATCTAGGAAATGTTCAGAAATTACATTATTTAAAGAGCTGTCTGTCAGGCGAACCAGAACATCTTTTGAAACATTTACCGGTCACTGACAGTAATTATGATTTGGCATGGAATATGCTACAAGGCCGATACAATAATAAGCGTATTATTGTAAATTCGATATTGAGCAGATTGATAAACCAAAAAAAAATGAACGCAGGGACTGCCAAATCAATTCGTGAGATACTTGATGTTACAATGGAATGTCTGAACAAACTTAAAGGACAAGGCGTCGACACTACTTCTTGGGATGCGATTATCATTCACATGACCGTTTCCAAACTCGATACGGAAACTCACAAAGAATGGGAAGAAGAAGTGAGTGATATGAATATCAATGAGTTGCCTTCGCTGTCTAAATTTGAGAGGTTCCTAGAGAAACGGTTCCGTGTTTTAGAAATGATGCACCCGACACCGACAACAAGTGCTAACATCCAGAGAGAGCCTTACCATGCAATCAAGTCCAGATCATTTGTCGTTGCCGCGGAGATGAAATGTGGATTTTGCAAACAGAATCATGTGCTATTTCAATGCAAAGAGTTTCAACAGCTAACTTTGGAGAGGAAGACAGATTTTGTTCAGAATCAAAGACTTTGTTTCAACTGCCTTATGCCAGGTCACCCAGTAAAATATTGCAATAACAAGTCGTCTTGTCACACATGCGGAAGAAGACATCATTCATTGTTGCACAGAAGCTACACACCCTGCCAATCCCAAGAGAGAGAAAACAAAGAGAAAAAGCCGGAAATAGAAAACAGAGAAAAATACGAAAGAGAAACGAAACATCAACTTAGAGAGAAGGAGATCATCAATCATTTAACAACAGGAAACATTACAGCATTGTTATCAACAGCACAAATTAAAGTTACCAACGAGCAAGGAAAACAATTTGTGTTGCGAGCATTATTAGATCCGTGCTCACAGGAGTCATTCATCACAGAGTCTGCAGCTCAAACTATGGGCCTTAAGAGAATTCACGTGAATGGTCACGTATCTGGCCTGAGTCAGATGAGAACACCCATAAACTTTGCGGCAGATATTGAGATTTCGTCACGATATAACTCCAAGAAAATGAAAATAACAACATACATTGTTAAAAGAGTGACCAGCATCATGCCATCTGAAAAACTTACAATAGATAACTGGGAACATTTGAAAGACTTACAACTGGCTGATCCAACCTACTATCAACCTGGCCCCATCGATATTCTTTTGGGAGTAGAAGTGTATAATGAATTTATACAACCAGGTCTTATCAAGGGAATCCCAGGATCTCCTACAGCTTTACAAACATACCTAGGATGGATTTTATCAGGGAAAATAACAGTCGGAGAAGAAGTTAACAAAAACCAACCTTTTATCAGCATGCATCTGAATGTAGAATTAAACGAAATGCTGCAAAAGTTCTGGGAACTAGAGACAATAGAGGAAGAAAGTGACAAACTAACAGCAGAAGAGAAAAGAGTAGAAGAAATATATGAGAAAACAACCACGAGAGATGAAAACGGACGATATATAGTAAACTTAACATTCAGAAATGATCCACCTGTACTACCGGCAAACAGCAAAGAAATTGCATTGAATCGCTGGAAAACTACTGAAAAAAGACTGACAAAAGAACCAAAATTAATGGAAGAATACAACAGAGTTTTAGAAGAATATTTAACGTTAAACCATATGGAGAAGATTGAAACCAAAGAGGAGAAAGACAATTTGAACAATGTGTATCTTTCACATCATGCAGTTATAAAAGAGGAAAGAGAGACCTCGAAAGTGAGAGTTGTATTTGATGCATCGTGTAAGGGAAGTAATGGAGTGTCATTAAACGATGAACTGATGATAGGACCTCCAGTACTAGAAGAACTACGAACAGTAATTTTGAGATGGAGAAAACACAGAATAGCTTTTGTTGCGGACGTTGAGAAAATGTACCGGCAAATAAAAATAAAAAAAGACCATACAGATTACCAAAGAATATTATGGAGAGCTAAGATTGAAGGACCAATTGAAGAATACAGGCTACTTACTGTAACATTTGGAACATCCTGTGCACCATATCTTGCAATAAGGACATTGAGACAAACAGCTATTGATGAGGGATTTGAATATCCAGAAGCAAAAGAAGCGATACTGAGAGATTTTTATATGGATGATCTACTTACAGGAAGAGATACAGAGAATGAAGCAATTACAATGCAAAAACAGATAACAAAAATTTTGAATTCGGGAGGGTTTAAATTGCAAAAGTGGTGTTCTAATAGCGAATTATTCATGAGGCAACTAAAAGAAAATCAAAAGATAGATGAAACACAAACTGTAGAAATACAAAAGAAAGAGAATGTGAAGACTTTGGGAGTTACTTGGTCTGTCAAGAGTGACACACTGTCAATACCGAATAAAATAAGAGTGGAAGAGGATGTAATAATGACGAAAAGAAGTATATTATCTGATATAGCGTCATTGTTTGACCCCATGGGATGGATCGCACCGAGTATTGTCCTTGCAAAAATATTCCTGCAAAAATTATGGAAAAGTGGGATATCGTGGGACGAACATGTGCCTGAAGAACTACAAAAAGAATGGCTGCAATATAAAAGAGAACTACCGGCGTTAAGAGACATAACTCTAAATCGTTGGATCCATACCAGTCATAATAAATCCACAATCGAACTTCATGGATTTGCAGATGCATCGGCATCAGCATATGCGGCGGTGATATATGCCAGGGTAGTTAAGGAAAATGGCGAGATAAAGGTATCTTTACTATCGGCAAAGACGAAAGTAGCCCCGATCAAAACTATATCACTACCTCGTCTAGAATTATGCGCTGCTACTTTACTGAGTAAACATCTAAAACAAATTGCAAACATATTAGAGATAGACATTCAAAGGGTATATGCATGGACAGATAGTCAAGTAGCATTAGCGTGGATACATGGTGATCCAATGAAATGGACTCCATTCGTGAAAAATAGAGTCTTGGAAATAATCGAGAAGTTTGACGCTAGTCATTGGTTTTACATAAACACCAAACATAACCCAGCGGATGCAGCTTCCAGAGGAGTGATGCCTGAAAAACTAAAATCACTGGATATTTGGTGGAATGGACCAGATAATTTAAAAGAAAGACATGTTAAATTAGAAAAGGGAAAACCAATGGACACAGCACTAGAAAAACGAAAAAATATTGTAACAATGTTAGTAACTGACAAACATAAGAATGAAGAAAAGCTTACCTTACTTCAAAGATATTCTTCCCTGGACAAACTTGTACGCGTAGTAGCATATTGCAAAAGGTGGTTGAATATTATGAATGAAGAAAAAAGAAGGTACTTACGCAGTTACTTGACGCACGAAGAGAGAAACACCGCACTCATCACATGTATACGAATGTCACAAGAAATAGAGTTCTCTGAAGAAATTGAAGATTTACAAAATGATAGACAATTAAAAGCTAAGAGCAGACTATTATCTTTATCCGCCTTTCTTGATGAAGATCGGGTGTTGAGAGTAGGGGGTCGTTTAAAACATGCCGACATAGAGTTCATACGTAAACACCCAATCATTATTTCGAAAGACAATGTGTTATTACCGCTGTTGTTACGAGAAGCTCATGCCAAGACCTTGCATGGCCCACCACAGATGATGATAACATATTTGCGAAGCAAATATTGGTTAATAAATGCAGGGAATAGCGTTAAACGCTTTGTGAGAACTTGTGTAGTTTGTTTGAAACAAAATGCAAAGAACAGAGAGCAGAAGATGGGAGATTTACCTGCAATTCGAGTCAAACCATCCAGACCATTTCTGATAAGTGGCGTGGATTTTGCTGGACCAATAAATGTAAAAATGAGTAAAGGAAGAGGGGCAAAGTCGAACAAAGCATACATATGTTTGTTCATATGCATGTGCACGAAAGCATTACACATTGAGTTAGTCAGTGATATGACAACACAAACATTTTTGGCAGCATTTAGAAGATTTGTGTCGAGACGAGGTCATGTTGCAGAAATGTGGAGCGATCATGGAACTACATTTGTGAGTGCAGAAAAGGAGTTATTAAATATGTGGAAACAAGGAATAGCAAATATTCCAGATGAGTTCTCATCCATGCTAGATAAAGAAGGAACTAAGTGGAAATTTATACCACCAGGAGCACCTAACTTTGGAGGATTGTGGGAAGCAGGCGTTAAATCGACAAAGTATCACCTAAAACGTATAGTTGGAGAGTCAACATTAACCTTTGAAGAGCTGAGTACAGTTCTCATTCAGATTGAGGCCTGTCTTAATTCTCGCCCCCTGTCCCCAATTAGTGACCACAAAGAAGATCTAGAACCTTTGACTCCTGGTCATCTGTTAATTGGAGAACCATTAGTGGTGCTACCATCACCTGATTTAAAAGATTTAAAAATCAATACATTAGATCGATGGCAATTAACTACCCGAATAGTTCAAGACTTCTGGAAAAGATGGCAATCAGAGTATCTGAGTCGAATGCAAGAAAGAAGTAAATGGAGACAATCTATGAAAGAATTTGAAGTTGGTGACTTAGTAATAATAAAGGACCAGAGGTATCCTCCGGGACACTGGTTGATGGGACGCATTGTGAAGAAATATCCTGGACATGATAATATAACTCGAACTTATGATATACGTACAATTTCAGGAATTTTACGACGAGCAATTACAAAATTGTGCCCTTTATTGAGTGAGATAAACAAAAATACAGTCCACTAGAAAAAAAAAAGGTGCTTTTAGTGATCAGTGAAAGTGTGAATTGAGTTCTAATTGGTGTAGTGTCATTGTTTTTTGTTGTGATTTTTTTAAGAAATGACTGTCAACTGTCATTTTAGGCGGGAGAATGTTTTAGCCGATTTTAGTTATTTTATCGACCCATAGATGTCGCTACACCGTGATAGAAACTAGCTATCGTTTTGCTGTTACATAATGTATAAGAAATGTATTTGGTTGAGTATTAAACGGATTGGCATAGCAACGGTGTTTGATGTAAACAATTTCAAATGTAATTTTCCACGTAAATTGCGATAAACTCAGACACAACTTTCAAACCACTACTTACTACTACTACGTTTTATTTCATAAGATAAATTATAGTAAATTAAATATGCAATTAATTTGTTGAAATTAATCTAATAAAATTTAGGATGTTCATACTGTTTTTAAATTATCAAATCACCAAAAAAGTTAATTCACAAATTTAATCAGACTATTTTTATCAAATAAATTTATGCCATAATATAGTCCCGCATTATCTGAGCTTGAAACATTCAAAATTCCACCTTTTATAATGGCCGTCCAGAATTTCATTGTTTTCAGAAAATTTTACAGCTACCATATGCCGATAAATCGTAGGCGTATAATAATAAAAAAATGCCATAAACAAGCCGCCGAGTCGTAAACTAACCCACCGTGTAATGTATGGCGAAACCGATCAATTCCCAAACAATGGATACGTTTTCAGTTTATAATTAGCCGTTAATCTAGAAATGAAATTAATTTTGACACTTTGTATTATTTATGTGGCGTGGTGTCTGGGATCTAGTCAGAGTTATTTTTACGAGAAAAATGAATCATTATGGACTGGGAAACCGTGTTATGTAAGTACTTTCTGATAACTTATCTTTATCTACTATAGTACTATACTTACTTAGTATAGCCACTATATTAGGTACAGTCACCAGCACCAATATCTGACAAAACAAGCGTGCATAAATATCTGATACGACTCTATTTCTAGGGCCGGAAGGATGTGTCAGATATTTTTGCACACCGCTGTGGCAGATATTAATCCTGGTGACTGTACTACAATACTATACTATACCTACTGCACTGTTTCGATAAAGTAAAAAATTTCGTTCCTTTTATCTTTCCATTGTAGTGTCTACTCTTGATTCTGATGTCCTTTCAATTGTTCAAAGGTTAACTGGAAGAGATTCCTTTAAGGGATAAGTTCGCCTTTGTACAGCCCATCCCTCGCCTCTTTCATCTCTCTTATCTCTGAAATACTAATCTAAATAAATATAATCGGCTCGCATCATTGTTGAAAGTCATAATAATTATGTTTGTCATATAACTTTTTTTAACCCCCGACGCAAAAAGAGGGGTGTGTCTATCTGTCTGTCTGTGGCACCGTAACTCTTAAACCGGTGGACATATTTGAACGCGGGTTTTTTTATTTGAAAGCAGGGTTTCTAGCAATGGTTCTTAGACATGTTTCATTACAATCGGTTTAGTCGTTTTTGAGATATTGAACTTTGAAATGACAAAGTCGGGGATTTTCCAACTTTTTGTTTGTTAGGTTATAGACAAAGAATAAATAAAGAATTATATCTTTTACGATTTTCGTTTTACAAATGACCTCTGAATCGATTGAATGTTCAGAATAGTTATAAAACAAACCTAACCTAACCTATAGAGTTCTACACGATGACCATTTAAAAATCTGAAAATTTTCTGCTTTCGGTGGGAAAAAAATTATGACTAACATAAATTATATCAAACATTACATTATGAATGACGTTAAAAAATTATGTGACTAGATATTATGCTGAACGATCACCCTTTGTCCCCATGCTTGCCTTTGACGCTTGCGGAGTTGCAAAGTAAAAAGCAGTAGTTCAGTTATTGACTTCCAGCCAGAATTACCGTCGGCTGTACAATCCCAAGGAGCACCCGGAGCCTCTGCCGACGACCGCGGATCCCGACCCTTACGTCCGCTCCCCCTACAACAACATCTACCAGGGGGCGCGCCGAAAGGGGGACAAACGTGTCTACAACAACCGATTTGATTACACTGAGAATCCCTCAGGCCAGCAACTATTTTGTAGAGGGGAGTTTGCTTGTGTTGTAAGTATTGTTTACTTCTTTCTGATCTCAAAAATCTGGGCTCAGAGCTCAGCGAGCTATGGAGAGTATGCTCGGGGTTTCTCTATGCCATAGAGGTAGGTAATCATTAGAGGATAGAGTCAATGGCATCGAATCAGAAATGAGGAAATACGGAGAAGAACGAGAGTCACAGACATAGTCAAGCGAATTAGCTCGAAGTGGCAATGGGAAGGCCATATAGCACGGAGAACAGATGACCGTTGGGGCTGAAAAGGTGGATCGGCAAGCGCAGCATGAGACATCCACCAACGTGATGGACGATGATCTGGTTGAAGCCACAGGCTCACTGTGGATGCTGGCCGCTTTCAAACGAAGCAACTCGAGGTTTGTGGGGAAGCCTGTGTCCAAGTGGTCGTCCTACGTCTAACATGATGATGATATTGATGATCTCAGAAAAGCCAATTTTAGTTTCGACTGGGTTGAACGATACTGAGCTTGATTTCCTCAAATTGTCCCAAGTAATTTCTATGGAAACTTTTGGTTACCACGAACCAAAGAATTTTGGTAGGTAACAAAAAGTATGTACATTCGAATCAACTGAATTGTGACCCATTCTGGAACCTTTTCGTAGAAAAAGTCATAGTGACATCGCATTGCTTGACAAGGGAATTTATTATAGCGCTTACTGTGAAAACGTTCTACGGTGGGTCAGGAATCAAATGGTTCGACTGTACAGTGATGCGAGAGCTTCACAACCGCCTTGAGGGAGGGGCATATGCCAATGTTCTCCCCTAAATCCGCCCTTGGCATTGCATGCATACTTAGTAGGTACAGTCACAAAACAGATAGTTCGTGGTTCAGAAATCAATCTCCATACAAGTGCGCTCGAGCAACGCACACATAGACACTGCTCACGGACACGATATCTCGGACCGGTTGGGACCAGTGCGAGCGCGAGTGCCATCCGCTTGAGACACGCGTCTGTGAACTTTTTTGTGCAATAATGGAGCAACAAAAAAAAAAGATTATTATAACTGTTCAGTGGACGGTTGTTTAAATTAAATAATCGTGAATTTCGCCAATAACGAAATCGTCTCAAGATATTTTCTGTTGCAAATTTATAATAACTATAACCATGACAATAAAAATATTTTAGTTATTAATTTATATTTCCATTCTTCCCGTTTCATTCTCAACAATAAATCAAACAACTAGATACGAGTGCCACTACCACGATAGTTTTTTGGTGCATAAGCCATAGTTGACAACCTTAGAGCGACCGCCGAGCGTAGGTATGAAATAGTAGATTGTACAACGAGAGCATAAAACGAGCCATTTTACCCAAGACGTTCATATAGCCACCCGAGCCGGTATGGCGAGGGTGGATAGACACGTCGAGGGGAAAATGGGTTTAATGCTCGAGTTTTACACTCTGCTTTTCACTTAGATGGCGAGGAAACGAAATAGCAACAGTGGAAACAATTGTTCACTTACTATGTACATTTTATTTTTCATGAATTACTATTTAATTATAATATTTCATTGATATTTACTTTTATACAAATTCAAAATTATAAAAAAATATATATAAACTTTGTTTGTGGCTGTTGACACCTGATTACCTTACCTTGGTCTTAGACGAAGATTTTATTTTATGCACTAGAGCATAAAAAGTCATTTTATGTCGCCTAGATCCAGCATAAACACGAACTTTACGAGCATGAGAAGTGAAAAGGTATTTTGTCGTAAACGGTCGTATGTGTGCAGTTTGCTTGCATCGGTACGCCATGACTCACTACTCCTACGTTCCAATCCAAGTATCAATTTCGCCAGATAAACCACGTAGCCGCGGAGACAGACGGCGGCATCCCGACGCTGCTGCGCGGGGGCACCGGCTACCGGCACTTCGTGGTGCTGGTGCGCGCGCCGCCGGCCGGCCGCTGCGCGGGCGCGTCCGGGTCTTCTGCTATAACTACACGCTCGATGACGACTTGCCGCTCACGCAGATTGAATAAACGGTTGCTTGACAGCTGTTGTTGGTTATTGAAAATTCAAATTCAAAATTCAAATGATTTATTCAGTAAATAGGCCGCAATAGGCACTTTTACACGTCATTTTTTTAAACTACTAGCGCTTTCGGAAAGACCATCATTGCCAAGAAGAATGCGCCGCAAGAAACTTGGCAGAAAGTCATTTTTTCATAATAAGTAATATAATTACAAATAAAATACTTAAAAACTATATTATACAATTAAAGAAAAAAAAATAATAATAAAAAATACAGGGATGTATGGCCTACAAACTCTAGGCTGTTTTTGTCCAGGGTTCCTACGTGTTCTGGTTGTTCCCACGTGGGGCCAGTGTGGATTGGGATTTCATACGCACCTATCAAAAGCTAGTTGTCGGTCAGTTGTGTGAATTGCTCCGCTACCTGAAAAAACACTTTTGAGCTATTTACATAATAACTACCATGTGATGCAAAATGTCTTAGGTACACAATAGCATTAACAACGCAAAAGTGGCGTAGGAGGGCAGAATATTTATTATTTTTCATCATACTTGCTCGTCATTGATGTTATTCCATGCCTGTATACTAAAAGACAATGGCCTCAATTGTTCCCGCGGGAATTATGGATTTACGTATAGTTTTTCTCCCCAAGGGTGTTAGGTATGACTTTAGTTTAAAAAAATAGCAGGTACTGTGGGGACTGTAACTAGGTGAGAGCTTAGGTACTGGGGATCAACGCGCGTGACTTTAAACTTAGTTCAAAATAAACAACTTCTTCAATCATTTGGATTTATTTCAGAGCTTAAAAATACATTTACATAGCATAGCACCAGCCGCTTAGGCTATCGGGAGCAATCTGCGCTCCGGCATGTATACCGCTGTCAAACTGTTTTTAAAGTTATATTCTAGAAACATAATATAAAAAAACCTATCAGTTTATATAAAACTAGATTAATCTAACCTGCCAGGTGGTCAGTTTTACCACCTGCCAGCGGTATACAGCCTAGTTCCTACATATCCCTCCTTCCTCACAGAGGTGGGGACCTACTCTACGGCCCTACCTAACGGGGACATTACAGACAGAAAAGGGTCTTTGCTAAAGACTAGTCACATCCTTTTCATGAAACTCTAGTCTATGTTATTACAATCATAAATAGGTTTATATATTTCAAAATTTTCAAATCAAGGATGGGACTTCGCCGTCCAAAAAAAACCCCGTAACAAAAAAGGTACGGCGCCTTTTCAGTAAAAAGCCTAGCTACTAAAGACGCGTGACATTGCCTGTGCAACCCGACACGTCATTCTTGCTTCTGAAACACCCGTGTCACATTTACTCTTTGGCCATAATGCCACTAGACAACGGTGCCTCATGGCAAGAATATCATACTGCCAACATCTGCACACTCGCATATGTTGCTAGCATAATTTGTGCATGCTGCCAACATCCGCTCTACTAGCAAATGTTGCCAGCATAACGTCTATGCTGTCAGCATCCGCTTTAACAGCAGTTGCTGCCAACAAGACCCACTTGTATCTATTCCTAGACAGAGAATTAGGACAGCGGTAACTGCCATAACATTCCATCTATTACCGGAATAGATGAGATGCATGCAAAACCAGGCCCTCCATGAGGTGCACCTGAGCTTTCATCCAGCTCATGGTTACCAAGATCAATGTGCTCACCTAAAATACCGAGCTGAACACATCGATTTACCTGTACCACTATCTACTTTTTTTTTTGTTTCTAAAGACCAAAAATTCAAATCATTTATTGAAAAACCACAGGATCAAGTAAATTCAAATTAAAATATTTCATATATTTCTTTCAGCAGTGGGGCTTCATGCTTCATGGCTTGGCCCTGGTGTTCAAGTTCTTGTTTCTCAGCACCCCGAGCAGAGTTGCCGTTCAACAACGACAGCAATAGCCGCTGGGTTTCCATCTTATTCTTATTTCACAGCCATGGCCTCAGTGTTCCATCTTATTCTTATTTCTCAGCCATAGCTCCAAGTTTTCCATCTTTTTCTTATTTCACAGCCATGGATCCAAGTGTGGACCCCTGGGCAAGCTCCATCGGCGATCCCAGTTAGCTGTGTGAACTTCTGTTGCTTGAAAACTATTGAAAGGCACAGAAAATCAATCATTAAATACACCATCAATTAACACCACATATTTCTGGGCATATTGAACACATGAAGGTATGAAGTACTCCCACATGCTGAGATAAACTAAAACTACTCATTCTTTATATATAGAAATTCACATCATATATGATTACAGTTCACATTGGGAGATGTATGAACAGGCAATCTCATATTCGTGAAGTTGAATATGTAAACAATTATATTAAGTTCACTATGTAAATAAAAGTTATCTGTTTGGTTTTCCAGCGATGTCGTCAGACATCAGTTTTGACAAGAGCAGCTGGGAGCTGCCATCAGTTTTCATCAGCCACTGCATGGCTGCTGCAGATTGCCATCTCATTTCTGCATTTAATTAATTGATCTCCCAATATGAAAACACACGAAAAAAACATATATTAGTCACATAGTAATATTACAACACGCATTAGTCATATAAATTCATTATATCATTAATTTCCTACCTACTCAAAAAACTTTCAATTCAATTACCTATTATTATAAAATTCAATCGAAAAACTAAATTTACAATGTTTACATTTGAATGACATTGTCAATCATTGGTCGTGTCAATTTTTTTCTAACAGTTGACACAGAACTTCTCGGGTGAACTTTCAAAAAGTTTTCAGTCAAACCATAAAGTTCATTCGGCTTGAGACAGCCATCACTTTCCGTCCCTTTCACTCCTAAATGAACGTTTTTAAATTTTATGTTTCGTTCAGTTAGCGATCCTTGCTGTGGGAAAAACCTTTTATTAACATAAATTAGACAATGACGTGACTTTTTATTACCTTTTCTATGGAATCTATCAGGTCCGTTTCCGTTCTCACGTCGTCGCATTGCCACTCTTACATAACAACCAGAAGGCGCCTCTCGCTCCTTCATCAGACCTGCCGAACCAATCTGCAAATTTTCCGACTTTCGTACCCTTTCAGGCTTCGAGCTCAACTCGCCTTTTTCGCCATCCTTTTGCTCCATCTTTCTATCGATCCTCGATACTTTCCCAATCGACTTCGACTTCTCCAACTTTCCTTCACTCGAACCTGAAGCAAAAGAATTTAAAGCACGGAACCCTAACAATTTTTTTACTGATCGCACTTTACTTTCCCGTCAAGGAG
>NW_027413042.1:0-27923 GCF_025370935.1 Choristoneura fumiferana
ACACGGAAATTCGTGCAGAATTCAACAATGTATATTGTACCAGAAATAGGGTCATTATTTAAACGTTTATTTTGTTTGTTGATTTACGTGTGCACATTTTTTGTTTACATTATAGAATATTCTGTTACAGCTTCCAGGTTATATAATAAAAGTACAGGACGTCTAAATAATAATCAAGAATGTCATCGAATTCTACAGACAAAACAAAATGTATCTCGATAATTGAGGTGGTTGAAACGCTCAAATAGTGACCCTGTTGTATCTATTTCATTCAGAATTTAGAATATGATTATTAAGCCAAATTTTACGCCGCGCATTTAAGCCAATACGCAATTTATGACGCTGTGTTGTAACGACAATTTATGGCTCCTTTGGATCGCATTGTGACGTAAATTATTGTATTTTGTATGTACTTGAACAGTTCTGGTTTTATTTCACGTAGTACAGCAGACAACGCTGGCAGCTGTCCGTCTAACCTGTGAGACGGTCTAAACTAATGTGCGCTACCTGGCTAATTTATTCATACCCTAATGCTATTAAAGTTATTGTAGTAGATATAATTGGTAGAGTCGAGACTAAAATCGCTTAATTGCAAAAGAGATAGAGAATTAGGATAGGTATTTTTATGGCAACAAATTTTTAGTTAAGTCTTAAATAGGAAAAATATTCGTTGAATTACAATAACACATTTTTTTTCTACAAATGTTAAAATTTGAATGGCCAAATATGGAAACAAAAGCTGGTTTAAGTCGTTCTCCTTCTCTTCTTTTTCAACCTTTCACCACCCAATGCTGAGTGTAGGTCTCTTCTAATGCACGCCATTCTTCCCGGTTTTGCGCCTTTCGCATCCAGTCCTTTCCGGCCACTCTAACAAGGTTAAAGTCGTTAAACGATATTAAACTTAACAATTCCTTTTAGCTCTTAATTAAGTCACGCTTACCTTAATCTGATGCCTTTTATTTATACCTATGTAGCTCAGTTATGCGAGTACAATTTAAACCTTGCATTTAAAGCCCCACGGGCCCAATTGCAATTTTGTATTGAAATTCACTAATACCTTTGCTTGTAATTTATTGGGCCCTGGTCAGAAGCACTCTGTATAGTATAAGCTCAACTCGTCTTTAAAAGATTGCAAGTTACACTTAGTTCCATACAAAATGTATGCAACGTAACATTTAAAATGACATCATTCGTATGTTACTAGTGCAATCTCCAGCTTCCCCTAAAGTCAATAAAAATAGTGTTGGGCACAAAAATGCGTGCCGCGGAATGCAGGCGACGCAATATCCCACTGATGACATTCTGAGCACACCTCCGTGACCTATTTGTCTTTGTGCCGGCTGTATTGCTCGCACCGGTATTCCCGTGGTTGTATTACTTCTACAGTTGTTGTAAAAGTGTTATTTTGGGTAAAGTAGCAAACATTTGGGCAAAAAACGGCACAATATAAAAAAAAACTTAAGCAAATAAGACTTAAACAAAACATAGACCAGCAAATATGCCACTATTAACAAAATAAATTATGATCGAATAAATATGATCGTTAATCGAAATATGATAAAAAAATAACACTGTATATAAATTCGTTTGTACTTATGCACACCTATGGCCTGTTTCAGCTCTCATATAAAATCTTATCTTATTTGACATATATCTGTGATGCCGTCTTTGTTTATTTGTCCGAATAAACAGAGATGGCATCACATTTATCCGACACATAAAATTTATCAATGAATGGTAAAACCGGCCTAAATATAAACTAGTTTGCTAATGTCATTCGGAACTCGAAACAAAAGATCGAAGAAAGAAATGTCCCGAGCGACACATTAACATTCTGGTTATTATTATCTGTACTTTATTTGCCTAAAAAAACTTATTTGTTCAAAATTTGTAAATCTATAGCGTAATAAACTTTATAATTAGCAATACACACGACTTAAATATTTATGAAAACGGTTTAAACACAATCCTGTCAATCTATTCCTCAACATTGAACCCCAGAAATAAACAGGCGACTACAAAACGAACTCTCGACTTTATGTTTACGCTGTAAGGTTGGAATTGAAAACCCTTCTAAGTACCGCATATTATGTTGGCGAGTATTGTTAGGGTTCCATTGTGTCGCTAATGAGCGATCGTTGAATGAATCCACGCACCTTTCCACTTAGCTATAAATCCTTGTGTGCTGACCTGTGGCATTGTGGTCTGGTTTCTGTTTAGGGTTCCGTAACCAAATGGAGCCAACACGAGTGCCTTTCTATCTAGTTGTTTCGTCATGATTGATGTTATCGTGGTCGTCAACAGGTGGTCTACAGTCAGAATGGGTTATTTGTTTCCATCGGTTTCTGTCCACGGCGGCTCTGACGGCTGAGCTAACTTAGGGGATTTTGAGCCCTTGATTTGATCGGTGCGTAGATTTACCTCGGGCTGGTTTGTCATTTGTATTCCCAACTACCATCAAAGTTTCGAGGCTCATCACGCGTTATATAGCAAAAATACACTAAATGCGTTAGTGGCATATATCGTTAACAAACGGGTTTTAGTTATTTCTAGACTTATTAGTTAACATTTTGGGATTTCACATCAAACCCGTGGAAATATCAAATTAAAAAGTGGTCAATAATAATTATTGTTTATTAAATACATATTATATTATTCCAGACGTCCAGATACCAAAACTCATCCAAATCCGAACAGCCATTGACGTGAGAGTAACAAACTCACACACACACATGTAATCCACTTGCTCATAAACTTTCAGGTTCAGAAAAAGTCGTATGATATGATTTATATACAAATGATATATTCGATAACAATTCAAAATATGCTACCATAGTACCGTTTGGTCGTAAATAACGCGAAAAGAAAGGTGAAATGAGCTTGTACAATACATGTGAACCCATTGATGTGTATTTAATGATGCAAACATTCGCAGCAGGTGCTAATTTTATTAAGAAAGTAAGAGGATTGCTTTTTAATGCTTGCTCCGTGAGAGGTTTTTGTATCAACGCCTTCCGCGTTTTGTAGCTTGGCGTGTCTCGAAGTATTCTGTGTTTTGAGTGCTTTATTTTTGCGAATGTGTGTATGGTAGGTGAAGATCAGTAAACCTTTAATTCAAAGTTGCCGTTATAAAACTGTTAAAACCGGAGGCCTTTATCTGACGCACTCGGAATCGCAATGATTTTACCGCTTCCTTCACGCGGTCACGGGTGTCATAGGTTATCAAATATAGAAATTTCCTTCCTTAACATTTCCTTGCACTCACAACAAACAAGTGTCAAATAAACCCCTATTACGGTTTCCTTTCACATTCAATTATACCAAGTCTCTTAAAAATACATTCTTATTCGACTGGCAATTGTCCTAAGCGTTATCCGCAATCAGCCGCTTCTTACAACAACACTCAGCAAATCTGCCAAATAAACAAACGCACAGACTGCTGACTCGCATTATGTAAATATTTATGAGACACAATGACATTACGACCGCGAAGAATAAACGAAAGCCATTCAAGATATTGATATTATGCTTTATCGCGGAAAACTACTTTCATTCTATATTTCGCGGTATAAGGCGAAACGCAAATTTGGTTTTCATATCGGCAAAACTTCCTGTTTTGTTCAAAATTTGGTTTTCATATCGGCAAAACTCCCTGTTTTGTTCAAAATTGTTTTGTCTATTAATGTATTGTATTAAGATTGTCAAAATAAAACCCAATACAACATTTTGCTTTAGGTTCAATGTGTGTTTTAAAAACCCTTATAAGATTTTAGTAGAATAGACTTAAGGAGGATTTAAGGAGAAAGTATCACTAAAGCTGAAAGCGTGGGAAACTTATCTGGCTAAAGAGCTAGACAGGTGTTTCATTTTCAAAGATCAAACTAAGATTTTAATGAGGTTATTAATTGAATAAAACCAATTAAAACACGTGAAACTATGTGCGCATTGATAGCAGGAGAGTCACAAAAGCGGCGACACCGGTTCGGTAATAAATACACACTTCAAGTCTTTATTTCAGTGAATAAAAGCAATCTTAGGCAAATACTATTCAAACAATTAAAATTTTATTCAACGATTCTCTTTTTTTAAGGTTTGCTAAAAAAATAAAGTCTCTTATAATTTATAGCTACGCGCTCCTTCGTTGTAAGAGCTTAAAATGTTTAAGCCGGTTTGTTAAACATCTTTCTGTAATTCAACAAAACTTCGCTCAAATTAGGGAACCTGTTTTCCCTTTTCCCTTTATTTACTGTCATTATTTATGAAAACATGTTGAACATGTTAATGGAAATGTCGTGAATGGCAATTCTTCATCAAGTGTTTTGCACAATACGTTTAAAACTGGGTGCGGTGATATGGTTGAAAATAAATACCTATATACCTCTGCGTTATTCAACCAATATGTTTCAAGGGGAGTAACTTGTATTTGCATTTCGTTGCTATCGTTGATTTTAGAACCGTGTCTGTACTGTACGACGGTTCTATAAAGCATCGTAGCACATTGCTACCAATTGGGTGCTACGCGGCCTACGAGCATACGTTGTAGCACTGTCTACGAACACAGTCAATACATACATTGAACGAACGCTCTTGCACGGGGAAATGATGGTTGTATGCGGGAAGGGATGGAATAACCTCAAATATTGGAAATTGTGGTAAATCGCGTCAAAGGGCGTCGCTACGGTCCAATAATTTGCTAAATGTCAATTCATTGGGGGCGAACAATCCAATAGATAAATCAAAATGGGACTTTAGCAGTACAATATATGTTAACTTGTTGGTTATCGTGTACCCTAATTTGCAAATGCAGTGGAATCTACATATAAACTTAAAACTAAAATTTAAATTTAACTGCCTATTTAATCCATCTATCTAATAGCACCACGTGGTTGCTGGGACCGCCAAATATTTTTATTATGTTTAATATTTAATAAACAATTTTGTGTGTTTGTCACGTTTTCTTATATGACTCATTAAGGGAACTATAGGTCTGTTTGTATTTCTTTGTCTTCAATTTCATGTTTATATATGACTGTTTGTTTCTCAATAAATAAATAAAAAAAAAAAACACCAGTTATTCTCACACTTTTTGTGCCTGCTCCTTCCGCGCGCTTACTATCTTACATCGTCCGGCACCTGCTTAGCCGGTTTACATATCGCCCGTCTAGAAAACTAAAAAAAAGATAAGTGAGTTCTATTTGACTAAACCGACTCAATGTCAATAAATACAATATAAAAACCGGGCAAGTGCGAGTGGGACTCGCGCACCGAGGGTTCCGTACACATTTATAGGTATGTAAACGGGAATCGTGTCTTGAAGATATTTCCCGCTTTTTCCGAGTGATTTAATTCATCCAGTGTAAGCAGAGCCCTGCTCCTAAGCAAAACGTACGCAGTGTGGGGTCAGATTATATTGGTTAGTGATATTTACAGACAGACAAAAAATCAAGATTTTCAGACTTTTCTAGTTGGTTGTGTTATAATAGCTACCTTCACACCAAATTTCAAGTTTCTAGGACAACTGGAAGTACCCTATAGGTTTTCAGTGCACGGCAATTTGTATGGAATCACGTTGTTTAATGACTGTAACTTTTGATTGCGTTGACTTAGAAGTTTGATTTTTTCAGGGCTTCAAGGGACCGCAGATATGAGTATTCGATATCAATTTCAGCTTGATACCTCCACGCGTTCCTGAGAAAAAGGGTCTTGACAGACAGACAGACGGACAACAAAGTGTGTAAGGGTTCCGTTTTTTCTTTTTGAGGTACGGAACCCTAAAAATGAACTTAAAATATATGCCTTTAACCTCTCGATTTGTCTCAAGTGGCATTGGTAAAGGGAAACTGTGGGGGGCCACCTTTTAGAATATATAGATACGGACAGTAGCTGCTGGTTTGTGGCTTGTAACGTGCTCTGCTATTCTGGGTTGTTAAGGCTCACCCTATTATTCGGGACAGTGGACCATAAGCTCGGCGAGCTACACTAAGATCATTTTAGGCAGACGTGCATTGCCTTTTCCGCTGACTGCCGCCCTATATTGCCTAGCATAGTTGATTAACAAACCCCAAAATTTACACTCCAATCAGTAGTACAACGCTGCAACCAGTCTGTACAATACAATCGCTGGTGCCTGTCTTTCGCTCCTTCACTCGTAGGTCGTATCGAATATTTAGTTTCTTCATAGGTATTGTAGGATAGAACTGGCAGCTTACATGATACCTATAATATAGGATATTATACTACTTGCTTTAGGCTCTCCAAGCCCTAACTCCGGTAGAAAGTTCTACGCTGACACTATTTATGTTTTTTTTTATTTGTTACTCGTATTCCATATCTCTATTATTTGACTCTATGTTCTGGCCACAACAATCCAAGTTATCTATTTTTAGATGAAACTAGTGCTCAGATGTGTTACCAATAATAAGTATACAGCGTGGAGACCAATAACTTATTTACGTGGGTTCAATTTTGAATCTCTCTTAACATAGCTCGATTCTATCAAGAACGTGCTACAGTTAGATTAACATTGACTATAACGCTGTGACGTGCGATTGTATATTGCTTCATGTTGCCCCAAGCAAAGCATGGCGGCGTACTGTTATTGATGTCTTATTGTTTATAGCTGAACAGTTCGACGATATATTGGATTGCTACCTACCTTTATGCTAATTAAAGATTATGTTTGTAATTTATGGTCAGTTAAATTTTTTTAGTGCATGATTGACTCTATAGTCAATCAGAATAAGTGTGAGGATTGGTATTGGGATCGGTTTGTACCTAGTTATCTGTATCGATTTGTTGTCCTATTAAGGTTGTAAATGTAGCTAATACAGCTGGCCGGTTTGGTTGAAATTTGGTATGCTGTAGTAAGATGAAAGTCTGGAATAACACAAAGTTTACTTTTTATCCCAACCACATGGGACTTATGTAAAAAACAAAATGTAAAATCCTAATCATCAAGTTTAGAGACAAAATTTTGCTCGAAGATAAACCCTTTGTGACCAATCTAAAACGAATTCACCCTGCGTACATTTTACTTAGAACCAGGGCTCTACTAACACTGAATATTCTAAGATAAATACGAATTTGTACTGACCCATCCAACTTAAACTGTGCCGGTGTTTTGAGGTGCGGAACCCTAAAAACGCGCAGCATTAAATCAAGCCGTGTTATAAGTCCTATTCGTTTAGCCTGAGGGTGATTCGTGAGCGCACGCGGAAGCGGTGCAGACGTAGCCAATATAGAACCTCTTGTTTGCTCAGTTTGTTTATCTGAGTGTTTAGTTGTGATTATAACGAACAAGTGCTTAGAATTTTACAAGCAGTAGGTACATTTGTTCATATAAATTTAAGACACACGCCAGTAAATATTGGCGTCTTAGTGGGTCTTAGTGGCTAAATAAAAAGAAAAGTAAAAGAACGAAGTCTCATCTGACCGCGATTTGAATCCTAGACGTGCGGTTTGTAATTTAAACACTATAACCGCTAAAATAAAATCATGCTAGATCGATTGTTCGTCCCCAAAAACCTGTACTTCGAGCTATTTCCGTGATTCCCGAAATAAATAAATAAACATGCAAGAATGAGATATACAATGTTGCATCATTGCGCGTTAAACGATGTTTCCGCGTCCGAACTAACGTTCATGATACTCGGTGCTACGGTTGCAGAGATAAAATGATACGTTAAAATGATACGTTAATGATGGACCCACCCTTAGGAAAGGCGGATTCCATTCCAGCACAATTAGGCACCAATGAGACGCTCGCTAGTCAGGAAATGCCTTTGCCCTGTCAAGTTCTACAGATAGTTATACAGATAAGGACTTTGTGATTATACAAAGGCTGTATAGCTGTAGGTAGAGGAGTCGTGGTTGTCGTGAAATTAAACGGAAATCGAACGAAGCTGCGGCCGCCTCTAACTATAACCTCGACAGATAGCAGATGCATCTGGCTATTATCGCGCCGTGATTGGATCCGTAGGTTTACGATTGACATATCCACTAATATTATAAATGAGAATGTTTGTAAATCTGTTTGTTTGTTACCTTTTCACGTCTAAACTGTTGAACCGATTTAGATGAAATTCAGTATAAAGATAGTATGCTTACCCGGAAAGGACATAGAATAGTTTTTATCCAGGAAAATTGCATGATTTCCTCGGGGTAGCGATAAACGAATTCTACGCAGACGGAGTCGCGTGTAACAGCTATTAGATTGATAAAATTGTACCCATAATGGAGCTAATGAACTAGAAATAAGTACGTTCTTAGCTCACCCGCAACCAAAGCAATTGTGTCACCAGAAAACCGGAAAATTAATTTGACTTTTTAGTACCTACAGGTAGGTACAGTCAAGCAATTCGATTCCTGGGCCATTCATAGAAACTTATCAATATAGCAATACTTACTTTTATAGAGAGACATTTAAAAAATACGCGTATATTATTAACCACGAAACACTACATATTGTAACGCAAATTTGATACAGCTTTAATCTCTCATGTTAAGATTTACCGACAAAACTACAAATGTCGACTAGGAAAAAAAAACTTGTTTCACAACAAAATATATTGTCACTCGACATATGTCTGGTCATCCGTCCATCTCGTTGGTGGACGTCCTAATTGATTGACTGTAGATTATATACTACAATCTAGTACTTAATCGTCCCATACATAATTTCCAACGTATTCCACGTATGGTCCGCATTGAATTTAACAAAATCTTGTTACCGTTACTTCCGCCGACGTTTCAAGGTGTCCAATAAGGAAGTGCGGAATCTGTCGCGGGACAAATAATGGTTTCTGGTAAATATTGAATGAATAAAAGAACTCCCCTCTTCCCATTTTCAGTTCAAATTCTATCTGTGGAAGGCAAAAGGGGCCGCGTAGCCTCAGCGTTAGTTATGTGCGACTTTTACGACATTCTCCTTTATTATTTTCGGAGCAGTGTGCGGCTAGCTTTACTGCATACTTCGACCGTAATAGGACAGTTTTGCAAAATTACATTCAAGCCGACGTGTATCAGATACAATGTGTGTAACGTTGAATGAAATGAGGTTTACGAGTACTGCTTTGGATATACGTAGTAAATATTAACATGTTTAAGATTTCTCTGAGATTCTACGCCAGTATTTTAAAGGAGCAATTCATTTACATGGTGTTACAAAAATACTGGTAAAGCGGAAGGGGGTTAAATGGTCCCTTATAAAGTGTCCATTAAGAATATTTGAAAACCGTAGTATTTATCACTGTACGTTTAACCGCCAAAAAAACATTACACTGTTCACTGATAATAAAAATTCTATTTGTAAAAATATTAACTTATTCAAAGTTTCAAAAATAAGTACCACAGACTCTTATTCCGACGCAAAAAGGCCGTAGTAACATATTTTTGAGTGGTTCGAATAGATACTTATTTTTGCACTTGACTGCCCGCGTGGATTTCGGTTATCGCTATCCCGCGGGAAATATGCAATTTATTCTATGTCCTTCCCCGGGACTTATACTATATGTAGGTATACCGAAATTCATCTAAATCGGTTTAGTGGTTTAGACACACGTATCAGTGGAGCGAAAGAGTCTTAAAATAGGTTTATACAAGTTTTCTCGCGATGTCTCTTTCACCGTAAACCTCGTGGTAAATTTCGGATGTAATTTCGCACATGAATTTCGAAAATCTCAAGAGTTGCGACTCCGGGAACCCACGACCCTCTGCTTGAGAAGCCAAAGGTCAAACTACATGGCCACCACGGTTCTTGACTAACGTGAGTGATTCAATCAAAATTTCCAGAAAAATCGTTCCAAGGATATTTAGCCTACCTACCTACTAGCTTAACAATTATTCCGAAACATTCTAAATGTATAACTTATGGTATGGCGTGTAAATAGCCAATTTTTTGGGGTAGCAGACCAGGAGCAACCAAATTATTATGATCATTTATTTAGGTATTTAATTAGGTTGTGTTGTTAGTTGTATAACTTGTTATAACCGGCGCGTGTATTGTTACAGCAGTGCGCGCCATGCCCGAGCCGCGGCGAGTGCCGGCGCTACAGGAACCGCCGCGGCACGTCGAGTTCACCAACAGCACCGGCGCCGTGCTCAGCTGTTCCACCAGGGGAGAATACCAGGTACAGCATCGTCACTAGAAATGCGCTAAATAGTGCCGTTATGTGATGCGACATCATATTTTACATCTCTGAAATATCATATCACTCGAAACATCACCCGTTGGATGACGTTGCCGCTGTGCAATGTTTGTATATATCTACCATATTATGATCACTGTATTTTATGTTCTGACAATAAATAAAATGATTATTGAGTGATGACATTACCTACTATGGAGGTACTGAGACATAGCATTACTTTCATCTCTTTAATTGCGCTGAAGTTGGAAAGAGAGCCTCTGGTAAGCGGGTGAAAGAACCTATGATACCGAATCGAACCGATACCGAGTGATGTTTGTTTTATCTGTGCAATGTATGGCATGTATGGCTATAGAATACTATAGATATAACTTGTTAAGTTTCTTGCCAGATTCTTCTGCACAAAGGTTACTAGGCTATTCCTTGTGTTTTTCCTGCTAAATAACGTGTTTAATAATGGTATCTCAATTTGAATAATCGAAACTGAGTTATGTATTAACCGATGCCCCAGATCAAAATCTAAGCTTTGTGTTGATTTGATTAACTCTATTAGTTAAACCATCAAATCATCGTTTCGCAGTTGGAGCCATTGATGAACCACAAACTGACTTAAGTAAGTCGGAGTTGGCGCAATGTTAATCTTTATTTTATTGCTTAGGCTTTTAACAGTGTTTTCCAAAATCAACGTTTTCTTATATTTTTACTTTACAAGTTTTCAGTAGAATCTTGAGCAGAGTCCTTAATATTGTCTAATGCGCTGACGTGCGCGATGGCCCTTACCGTTTCTTTCTCTACCCTCGTCTTGTACCGTGTGACAGAAATAATTAATTCCAAAAAAGAAAGAATTAGAGCGCTTTCACGTATAGGCGTTTATGTCGCGCGACTGTAGCGCTTCTAAGTCGCATCCATATGTCGCAGGGAAATGATAAAAACAGGGATTTGATCAAATTCCTCAGGGATATGATCAAGTCCCGGGAGATGATAAAAAAACATCGCGTTGTATCATTTCCCTTGCGGAATTCAGTGATTTGATCAAGTCTCCGAGCCGTTTTAGGGGAATGATAGAATTATAGCAATGGCCGATGGATTTCTTCATTTCCCTTAGCAATTTGATCAAATCCCTGAGCTGTTTTAGGGAAAAGATAAAACGAGTTATTTAAGTCAACTAGATTCGAACATTTTACTAAACACGTCTAGTGATTTGATCAAATTCCTAAACAGATTTAGGAATATGATCAAGTCCCGAGAGATGATAAAAAACATCGCGTTGTATCATTTCCCTTGCGGAATTCAGTGATTTGATCAAGTCTCCGAGCCGTTTTAGGGGAATGATAGAATTATAGCAATGGCCGATGGATTTCATCATTTCTCTTAGCGATTTGATCAAATCCCTGAGCTGTTCTAGGGAAAAGATAAAATTATCATTTCCTGCGACATTGTCTAACACGCAAGAGTGCTACTTCTTAAGAGCGCTTTCACATATAGGCGTTTTTGTCGCGCGACAGAAGCGCGACTGCAGCGCTCCCACCTAGCGGTGGCAAATACTGTGAACAGCCGCTGTAATGTGAGGATTCGCTGTGCAGCGCTTCAGTCGCGCGACAAAAACGCTTATATGTGAAAGCGCTCTTAAGAAGTAGCGCTCTTGTGTGTTAGACAATACCATCTCAGGTTTGTTCCGATCGCTAACATCGGTACTAGCTATGTGGCCCCAAGTAACAGCCATATTGCGTCAGCCATATTGGCTGGCATAAGAATGTTAATCCGAATTAATTTTCTACTACTCATCTAGATGTTAAAGCCCTACATTGTTTAGAAAAAAGGCGGTTTTTGTAACTGATATACCTAATGCTGAAGATTAAGAGTTCGTATTTTGGAAATTACATAAAATTAAGGAAAGTATATACTTTTTTTTAATTTATTTAACTTAAAACAATTAAACATGCATTACATTTAGTGTTACTCGCCAAACTGTAACGTTTATTGGCGAGAAGCGCTCATTTTATTTTAACTTACTTACATAACTAACCTAACCACCTCATTCTACGGAAGAATATGTAGTTGATGTGTATTTGTTTCGAACACAGAAACAAACGCGCGCGACTGTCATTCGGCCATATTGACATTGAGTAATAAATTAGCTTCCAAGTAAGTCGGTTGTATCATTCGCTCCATAGCTGCATACTTCTCATTGGCGACGATTTGTGTCTTACCCGCGTGTGTGTGTTGTGTGTGTGTCTTACGTGTCTTTAAAAAATTTAAAGTCATGTCTTATTTGGGGAGCCTCAATTCTTTCGATCATAATTCCCAAGAGTGGGAGATTTTCCACAGTCGTTTGCAGCAGTTTCTTATTCTAAATAAGATTGTGGAAGCAGGGACAAAGAGTGCGCTGTTACTAACGCATTTGTCCGACGAGACATACCGACTATTGAAGAACTTGGTGCATCCGCGGGACGTTGCCGCCGTCGGATACGACGAGCTGCTAAAAGTACTCAACGAGCATTTTTCACCGAAGAGATGTACGTTTGCCGATAGATGTAAGTTTTACGAGGCGAGGCGTGACGTAGGAGAGAGCGTCGAACAGTGGGCGGCTCGGATCAGGGGATTAGCCGTTCACTGTGAGTTCGGGAGCGCGTTGGACTTGTTGCTGACGGACAAGTTCGTGCTGGGGCTGCGCGCCGGCAAGGAACGCGAACGACTGTTCGAACAGGACGCCGCCACGCTCACGCTCGCGAAGGCCATGCAGCTGGCGCAGCAGATGGAGTGCGCGCAGCAGGCGCGCGCCTCTGGAGTGGACGGGACCGTCAAGCAGGAGCCGGTGTACCGAGCGGGCAGCGAGCGCTGGGGCGCCGGCGCCGCCGCCGCCGCCGGCAACCGCGACGCCAGGCCGAGGCTCTGCTCGGTGTGCGGTATGAAGAGCCACGACGCTAGCAAGTGCCGCTACAAAACCTACCGGTGTCAAGTGTGTGGTGTAAAGGGACACCTTAAGAAAGTATGCGTTTCTAAGAAACCTGACTGCCCTGTGCATAACGTCGAAGCCGAATTTTTGGCGCCAGAGGTTAATGAGTGCGTTGATTGTAAGGATTGCGAACTTCTGAGCTTGAGGTATGTTAATTATAAACCAATATCACTTAATGTATCTGTTAATCATACGAAACTGGATATGGAACTCGACTCAGGTTCGGGTACTACTGTTATATGTGACAAATTGTACAAAAAGCATTTTGCTAGTCTGCCATTGTCGAAAAGCGATCTGAAAATGTGTCTATACAATGGCCATAAAATCATGCCATTGGGGTTTTTCTCAGCTAAAGTTGTTTATCTGAATAAACAACAAGAAATTAAAATTTACGTAATAGAAAATGGTGGACCCCCACTGTTAGGACGTGATTTTATGGCCAAGTTTAATTTGTCTATTGCTGTAGATAATAAATTTGTCGAACCAGAGCAGAACTCGAGTGAGGTATCCAAGTTATTGGCACGTTTCAGCAACTTATTTAAAGAGGAATTGGGTACATTTAATAAGTTCGAAGTCCAACTACAATTAAAAGAGAACGCGAAACCTAAGTATTTCAAGCCACGTTCAGTTCCTTTTGCCCTTAAAAATAGGGTAGAGGAAGAAATCGACAGGCTCGTTAGCTTAGGCATACTCGTGCCTGTTAATTTTTCGGAGTACGCAACGCCGATTGTACCTGTTTTAAAAGAAAACGGAAAGATTAAAATAGCCGGTGATTTTTCGGTAACATTAAACAAGGACATGGTTATCGATAAGTATCCTATGCCGCGCATAGAAGAGGTATTTGCTAAATTAGGTGGTGGGCAGAGTTATTCAAAACTGGATCTTAGCAATGCGTATAATCAGTTCGTTTTGTCTGAGAGTTCGCAGGCTCTTACGACTATCAGCACTACGAAAGGTCTATACAAATATACGCGACTTGTGTACGGACTCGCTAACGCACCGGCTATTTTCCAGCGCGCTATGGAGTCTCTGTTGCTGGGCATCGAGGGCGTCAGCTGTTGGTTGGATGACGTGTGCGTCACGGGGCCGACTGACGAGTTGCATTTAGCTCGTTTGCGTGAGGTTTTAACCAGACTTAGCGACGCAGGTTTAAGGTTGCAAAAAGAAAAATGTGTTTTCTTTAGCAGTAATGTAACCTATTTAGGTTACGTAATAAGTAAAAACGGTCTGCAAAAATGCACGAAAAAAGTCGAAGCCATTAAAGACGCGCCGACACCTACAAATGTAACTGAGGTGAGGAGGTTTCTGGGATTAGTAAATTATTACCGTAGTTTCGTACCGAACGCTTCAAGCTTATTGAGCCCCCCTGCACGAATTACTACGTTCAGGGTGCGAGTGGCAGTGGGGCCGGCGGCAGCAGGACGCGTTCGAGGCGGTCAAGCGGGAGCTGTGCTCGGAGCGCGTGCTGGCGCACTTCGACCCCGCGGCGCAGCTGGTGCTGAGCGTGGACGCGGGCCCCGCCGGGCTCGGCGCGCTGCTCGCACAACGCGACCCGCACACCGGAGTTGAGCGCCCGCTCGCGTTCGCTTCGCGCTCGCTTAATTCCAGCGAACGAAACTACAGCCAGATACAAAAAGAAGCCACCGCAATTATATTTGGTGTAAAAAGGTTTCACCAGTATCTATATGGTAGGCAAGAACCTTTTATTTTAAAAACGGATCACCGACCTCTGTTGTCAATTTTCAAAAAAAAATAACGGGATATCGGTTATGGCTGCGTCGCGATTGCAGCGATACGCTATCATTTTGTCGGCGTATAACTACGAGGTGCAGTATATTAGAAGCGCAGATAACATCGTGGCGGATTTCTTTTCTCGTGCACCGTTGTCAGATTCGGAAAATACAGGGGAGGATGATATGTCCTTCTTGAAATTTTTAGATGCCAATGTAGCTCCAGTAACGTTACGGAAATTAAGGGAAGCGACGGCTAATGATTCGACTTTGAAAAAAGTGATTCAGTATATGAATCAAGGGTGGCCGCGAAAAATGAATTGTCCCTCAGTCTTGCCTTATTTCCAGTGCAAGGCAGATCTGGAAGTGGAGCATGGTTGCATTTTTCGAGGTCATCGAGTAGTTGTACCGTCGGCATTTCGAAATCAGCTGCTCCAAGATTTACACTCTGGTCATTTAGGCATAGTAAAGACCAAAAGTATTGCACGAAGTAAAATGTGGTGGCCCAAAATCGATGCCGACATCGAGCGGTGGATTGGTTCATGCGCCGCATGCGTGGCCGTGCGGCCCGCGCCGCCCGTCGCCGCGCCCGCGCCTTGGCCGCAGCCTCCCGCGCCGTGGCATCGGATACATATCGACTACATGTCCATTTACCAGAAGGTGTACTTAGTTGTCATTGACGCGTATAGTAAATGGTTGGAATGTTTGTTCATGAGTAATGGCACCACCACTCGAGCGCTGATCTTGAAGTTGAAGGAACTGTTTTCTAGATATGGCATACCGCAGGTTATTGTATCAGACAATGACGTTAAAATAAATTCAGTTGAATTTATACACTTTTGTTCAATGAATGGAATTCAATACGTCACGTCTCCCGTGTATCACGCGTGCAGTAACGGACTTGCTGAAAATGCGGTGCGCACATCTAAAAAGATGATTAAATGTATTGTAGAAACGACTGGGTCACAGGGTGAGGTCCATGACAAATTATTAGGTTTTCTGTTTGAATATCGTAATACGCCCCATTGCTCGACAGGTCAAACACCTGCGTATCTTATGATGGGTCGCAATTTGAGATCACGATTGGACCTTATTCTGCCTCAGGGTCAAAGCAAAGAAAACTGCGATGGAGCAAGTACTGTTCAGCATAAGAGTAGAATTTTTAATGTGGGAGAAAATGTCTGGGTAAAATGGTTTACTGATAGAAGGGAGACGTGGACTTTAGGTCAGATACGTAGCAAGATAGGCAACAGAATGTTCGAAATATACGCACATGACTATAAAACTGTGTGTAGGCGTCATCTCGACCAGATGATGAAATATAAAGGGATTCATTTAAGTTTAAGCAACGAGGGTGAAGGTTTTGATGGCGATATATATCTGCCACCGGCCGACGAGCCGTCATCGGTACAACCACCGGCGTTGCCGCCTCAATCCCAGGCGACGCCCGCGTCTCAGCCGTCACCACCATCGACTTCCCCGAAGGTGAAACCGCTGCAGTCAGATACACTGCCTGTTGACGTTATGAGTGACGAGTACGACACAGCCCTGTCGGGGGAGGACGAGACCAGCGCTGAGCCGCGCGCGCCGGCAGCAGAGGCGGCCGCACCAGTCGCCACTGTTAGCGACGCATTGCCTTCACCGCCGCTGCCTCAGGTCGGTAGGCCTACTCTTAGACCAAGGTCCAAAAAAATAGATTATAAGGTTTAGTGTTATCATTATGTTGTGTGTGATGTTTATTTGTGTTTTTCTTGTCAGGTCTTAAAATTGACGGTGGAGAAATGATGTGTATTTGTTTCGAACACAGAAACAAACGCGCGCGACTGTCATTCGGCCATATTGACATTGAGTAATAAATTAGCTTCCAAGTAAGTCGGTTGTATCATTTGCTCCATAGCTGCATACTTCTCAGGTTACCTATAAAATTAGATAAACATCTAAGTACCTGGAATGTCTTCTACTCGATATTTATGTTTTGTATTATGTATTATCTCCTTAATGGTGAACCTTAATGAATACAATATTAACTCAGGGATATTAATAAAAATTTACCCTCGGGGTATGGAATATTCACAATAACAAATACCCGGGGTCATATTTTTCCATTGTCTCGTTACGAATCAAACGGGATGAATGGCACGGGCGCCTTACCGGCCTTTTTAAATTAATTCGGTTTAATTGCGATTAAATTGAAACGGTCGTAATTGGGAATTTGCGAAATAATTGTTTAGTCGTTTTATTTGATGACAGGCAATTTATTTGTTTGGCTACGTTTGTTTTTAACTGGCTTTATCATGAATAAATTAATCATGTAAATTGCACCAATTGCTTGAAAAGCATCTTGTGAATGAGAATCTTTCAAGAAATTGATTAGATAAATACTTAATTCCTTTTAAATAAAATAAAGTTACAAAATATCGGAAAACATTACGTGATTTACAACGCTCGTTCTTTCATTTTAAACTCTCGCGTTTCTCACTCATATTCACTAAGTACATAATTGTGGCCATAGCCGTTGCAATGAATTCAAAACAACGAAATAATTTTAGCAATATATGTAAATGATCATAATTAAATCCCGGCTTATACTGAAAGGAAATAGCATTTCTATCCCTGTTATAATAATATTAGTTCTGTGCCATCAACAGTTTAGTCAAATCAAGAGCTTAATACGCTTATTATTGTCCAGCCCCCAGGCCCCGCTGGTTCCAACTCGAAACTTCGATTTCCGGAACTCCGGCCAAGTTCCGGATCTCGTTATCATGCTAATGGTGCCGTGTACATTGTATTGTTCCTAGAACCCGGGGGACCTTTAAGATAGTTACTATTTGGTTAATAAGTTACCTTGCTTTTGAAAATTGATGAGTTTAGTTCGAAGAATCTCTTACAGCGGGATTTAGGTATTATTTTGTGACCATCTATACTTAATATGAACCTTATAATATTTTTATATATACTTTAAAAGTGTTTGGGCACAGGTCGATTAACAAGATTGGCTCGAAATTTGCACCACGAATGGATTGATGAGTGAATAAAAGTAGATACAGATGTGTTACCTATTTGAATACACATCACACAAATATGAAAATGTCATGTGTCATTTTCCTACAAAAATGTCCCAATAACATTACTTTCGTTCAATCCATTCGTGCCAGCTTTTGTGAATCGACATGTACCTACGCGTGGATTAAATTTGTCGTGTGTGTGTTGTTCACAAAGTGTAAGTAAGAAAGGTTGCGTGTAGGTATGTTAAGCTCCAGGTTAAAGCTGCTGGACGCAAGAAGAAGATTCTTATAAGTTTGACCGCTGTATGTCTGTGTGTCCGTGTGGTGTCGGGTTAGAATTACACCTCTCTATTTCTTCCGTGGGTGTCGTAAGAGGCGACAAAGGATATAGGTTAAGGTATACCGTAGGCGACAGGCTAGCAACCGTACCGTTGTACCGTTTTTGTTAAACTTTAAATCTAAAATTGCTAAAAGTAGCTCCGAAGCGGTAACGTTTCGTGTTTTCTGCCACCACATTTGGGAGTACTGGCGTAATGTTTGTGTGTGTGTGTAGGAACAGAACAGATAAAGCTTGTTGGGATTACTCCAACCATTGTCTAGAAAAACAAAGTTTTGTACATGCATTTTCAAAACGGCTTTGGAAACCCGTGGGAATTTAGTACTGTGTAGTACTCATATTACTAACACTCAACTAACTTAACTACGTAATTAATCTTTGAATTGCTCGACGTTTTGAAAGTGTAGGATTTCACATCCTTTTAACCGTGCAAGTTTTTCGAATTATCCGCGACTCAATTTGGTCTTTATAATGTGTGAATACAAATTATCGTAAACCGATCCAGGTAACACAGTCTAGTGAAAATTTCACCGTTGAAAAAGCGTCCCACTCACGATGCAATCCCAGGTCGGTTTGATCCCGCGATTTGTCGAGTGCAGAGTGAGCAATATACTTCAGTTCAACAAGGCCATTGGGTAATGTACTGTCATCCCGCTGAAGGATTGTCATGTGAGAGTATCATCTTGGGCAATTTTTTACACGTGACGATTAGGACACGACTGTTGAAAAGGCCTGAGCCGTTTGCATGGACTAAATGACTAGACTACGACGTTTTTACACTAGATATTATCTACATTCACCTGCATTATCTGCCATAGCGCAGCTTGCAAAAATATCTGACACGTACCGCCGGCCCTAGAAATAGAGTCGTATCTGCAGATATTTATGCAGGCTTTGTAGTATCAGATATTGGTGCTGGTGACTGTACATGATAACAGATCTACAACCGATAACCACGACTACTCTGTCATTTTTTTATTCGACTGGATGGCAAACGAGCAAGTGAATCTCCTGATGGTAAGAAATCACCACCGCCCATAGACACCTGCAACACCAGAGAGATTGCAGATGCGTTGCCAACCTAGAAGCCCAAGTTGGGATACCTCAAGTGCCAATAATTTCACCGGCTGTCTTACTCTCCACGCCGAAACACGACAGTGCAAGCACTGCTGCTTCACGGCAGGATTAGCGAGCAAGATGGTGGTAGGAATTCGGGTGGACCTTGCACAAGGTCCTACCACCTGCAAACCACTGCTGCTGTCATGGTGGCCTAGTGGTTTGACCTATCGCCACTGAAACAGAGGGTCGTGGGTTCAAACCCCGGCTCGCACCTCGGAGTTTTTCGAAATTCATGTGCGGAATTACATTTGAAATTTACCACGAGCTTTGCGGTGAAGGAAAACATCGTGAGGAAACCTGCACAAACCTGTGAAGCAATTCAATGGTGCGTGTGAAGTTCCCAATCCGCACTGGGCCCGCGTGGGAACTATGGCCCAAGCCCTCTTGTTCTGAGAGGAGGCCTGTGCCCAGCAGTGGGACGTATATAGGCTGGGATGATAATGCTCCTTTGCTTTTCTACCATAATAAAAAGTATATTATCAGACGATAATTGGCAGTTACGTTGCAGTCAGAACGCAGTCCATCTGTAATCACCCTTACACGTGGTTTATTGACCAGCCGCACTGTGTAAAGGGCTTGCGCGATAAAAAATGCAATATCACTTGTAACACGACTCGCAAGTTCGGCCGCCGTAACGAGCGAGCTTTGTCATCCGCCAGGGGGCGCTAATGAGCACCTGTCCTCATCGTTTACACTAATAAAGGCTCCTGAGGCTTGTCCATGATCATTTATCTGGCAGTTAGTCGTAGTTTCATTACCTATCCGAAAGTTAATAAGCGCATAGCAGTGGCTTATTAGTTTTTGAAAAGATGAAGTCTGATTCTGTTCCCGTTGTTCTACAGTACGATATAGGGAAAGTGTACCAGTGTATGAACACTTAAGGAAATTTTCGACTTTTTGTTGTGACGTGTCTTTTAACTAGACGTATAATCATCTTTTTTACCAAAATTCACTTGATTTCAATATTTAATTTTCATTTGAAAAATCTTCGTCAAAATCTGATGTTATTTCTTGAATGAAACATAGGTATAATCTGTTGTAGCATAGACTAGCGTAGAGATGGTGGAAAATTAAACATTTAAAAAATCGATTAATGCTCGATTTTTATTTACTTACATTAAAATTAAAAAATGGTTACTACTACTTATAAATAATAATTGAATAAACAGTCTTTGGAATTAATTCAATTATTGTAAATAATAAAATAGACAAAAATACTTTAATCTATTCAATTAATAAATTAATCTATTTACTGAACAGATTAATGATTTTGCAATAGGTTCTAGGTTTTCACATCACTAAATGTCTATGGTCGGGTAAATGGCGTCTTTGTTTACACTTTTCATAAATTGGATTGACATAAACCATACCGTAACTACGGACTGCCTAGTGGTTTGACCTATGGCCTCTCAAACAGAGAATAGTGTGTTCAAACCCGGGCTCGAATCTATGAGTTTTCCGAAATTCATGTGCGGAATTACTTTCGAAATTTACCACGAGCATTACGATGAAGGGAAATATCGTGATGGACCTAGTCAAACGTGTAAAGCGATTCAATGGTGTGTGTGAAGTTCCCAATTTCCACTGGGCCCGCGTGGGAACTAAAGCCCAAGCCTTCTCATTCTGAGAGGCCTGTGCCGAATAGTGAGGCGTAGGGATGATGAATGTTCATTGAAAATATTCGTAAAATAACAGAAATATTGAAAAATCCCCGACATTGTCAATCCAAAGTTCAATATTATGTATTATAGTTACACGTTTAGTTTTAGTTTTGTAACTGAACCATACATTCCTGTATTATTATTATTTCCTTTTTTTTCTTTAATTTTATACTGTAGTTTTTAAGTATTTTATTTGTAATTATTTTATTTTAAAATAATGACTGCCATGTTTCATGCGGCGCATTCTTCTTGGCAATGATGGTCTTTCCGAAAGCGCTGGTAGTTTAAAAAAATAACGTGAAAAAGTGCCTATTGCGGCCTTCTTACTGAATAAATGATTTGAATTTGAAATATCCCAAAAACGGCTAAACCACTTTTAAAATATAGCTAAAACCACCGTGAGGAAGTTCGTTTTAATTTCATTCGTTTGAGAGCTACGATGACACAGACAGACATTGGCGTCAAATACCACCCCTTTTTTGCGTCGGGGGTTAGTGAATGTTTCACGTGAACTGTGGCAAATGCGTCGTATAAGTTTACTTAAAATGAGCAGCCGTGCCGCCCTATCCAGCGTTACTATTTTCACGAATAAAAGAGCGATTTTCTTTTGAAAAGCGACAATGACATTCAAATGACTGGCGATCCCGCTACCTAATTGCCTGCCAGACCTCACCGCCTGTTGAGCACCGACTGACATTTATCGCTTTAAGTAACTCCCTTTTTTATCGATATTGACGTTTCAAATTGTTTTTACTACAATAGACCTAGTGATGGGATCAAAACGGAATATTTCGATTCCAATAAAACTGCTTTAACGGGCACGTATCTGAATATCGAAAATTGAAATATCGATAGTTAAAATATCGACGGTTTTTTATTTCTTAAGTTTTGAAAATTTAGTCTTTTTCGAGTACTACCTTTTCGCAACGTAACGTTTGGCAACCTGTTTCATTTCGCAACTTTTCATTTCGCAAACTCTAAAACTGTTAATATTTCAGGATTTATTTCAGGGCCATCGTGTAGAACCCTTTAGGTTAGGTTAGGTTAGGTTAGTTTTATAAAAATCCTGAAATATTTACAGTTTCAGAAAATAAATATTAAACAATTGGGAAATGAAAAGTTGCGAAATGAAACAGGTTGCCAAACGTTATTCGCCGAAACATTAGTAAACCGTCTTTTTTTCACATGTTTAATACAAGGAATTGAATAACAGGTGGTGTACTCATTATAAAGCCGTGGTGGCAGAGTGGTTTGACCTATGGCCTCTCAAGCAGAGGATCGTGGGTTCAAACCCGGCTCGCACCTCTGAGTTTTTCGAAATTCATGTGCGGAATTACATTTGAAATTTACCACGAGCTTTACGGTGAAGGAAAACATCGTGAGGAAACCTGCACAACCTGCGAAGCAATTCAATGGTGTGTGTGAAGTTCCCAATCCGCACTGGGCCCGCGTGGAACTACTGCCCAAGCCTCTCATTCTGAGGGGAGGCCTGTGCCCTGCAGTGGGACGTATATAGGCTGGGATGATGTACTCATTATGGAGTGATTCCACCTAATCCTACTTTTGATATTTTGACCGTCGACTTTTTAACTTTAGATACCTATACAAATTTTCGATATTCAGATACGTCCCCGCTTGAACGGATTATTGAGGAACACTTTAAACAAGGCTTTTTGTGAATCGAACTCAAGTCCTATGTACGAATTTATAGTCACTAATCATAAGCTGTAATAGCGCCGTTTTTAGGGTTTTGTAGCCAAAATGACAAAAAGGGAACCCTTATAGTTTCGCCATGTCTGTCTGTCTGTCTGTCCGTCCGCGGCTTTGCTCAGGGACTATTCTCAGGGAATTCTAGAAAGCTGTCATTTTGCACAACTATATATGTAAACTATGCCGACAAAATGGTACAATAAAAAATTAGAAAAAAAAATTGTTACAGTACCTCCCATAGACGTAAAGGGGGTGATTTTTTATTTCTCATCCAACCTTGTAATGTGGGGTATCGTTGGATAGGTCTTTTAAAATCATTAGAGAGTTGCTAAAACGACTTTTCGACTCAGTGATTTGTTTGCAAAATATTCAACTTTAAAGTGAAAATTTTCATTAAAATCGAGCGTCCCCATTCAAAAATATACATGAGCCAGGAGGAATGGAGCTATTATTAGTCGTCTTGCTTACCTACTTACTATAAATATTGGGCTTCGATCGCACCTGCTGGCTCGTGCTCAGGCACCGACTTCAAACTAGTAGATAACCTAACCAACAAAAAGTTGGAAAACCCCGACTTTGTCACTTCAAAGTTCAATATCTCAAAAACGGCTAAACCGATTTTGATGAAATATGTCTAAGAACCATCGCTAGAAAACCTGCTTTCAAATAAAAAAAACGCATTCAAATCGGTCCACCCGTTTAAGTGCTACTGAGCCACAGACAGACAGATAGACGGATAGACAGACAGACACACATAGCGGTCAAACTTATAACACCCCTCTTTTTGCGTCGGGGGTTAAAAATACTTTCAAGGTTTTTGTAGTCGGTTCTATTTTTGTTGAAAAAAAAAATCTGTCCCGACCAGAGATCAAACCCGGGTCCCCATGCTTCGTGGGCAGGTTCTCTAACCATTGGACTACCCGGTCGTCAAATTATGTTGATTCAGGTGTTTGCTGAGGTCCATATCGTTGGACCACAATCATTTTAGGCACTTGTCCCACCGCCGACGATGAGCGAGAAGCGAGCAGAGCGAGTAACTAGAAACGAGTGGGCGAGCAGTGAAAAGCGAGTGTTCGAGCACGACGGGCGATTACTCGCTCCACTCGCTCGAGCCGGGCGGCCGCCAAGCTAACAGTGCTGAGCGAGTATCGCTGAGCTAGTTTTATTGCTCAGCGAGTTTTATAGCTCTTGTCGCTGCGACAAAAGATGTAAGAGCGAGTTCTCGCCGGCAGTGTGAACCGCCAGCGATCAACTATTAATATATATGTCTCTTTTACTCACACAGGATCTTATATCTTTTGTTCGTTTCTTGAGCGAGAAAATAGTCGATAGCCAATCGTTTCCTCGCCGGCGGTGAGACAACTGCCTTAATTTGCATTACTGCTATCAATAAAGGCATGTGGTATCACTAAAAGTGATGACTGAAGCAAGGTCTACAGACATACAAAGGATGTGGTTCCTTGTAGTACTCACATTTGTTTGAAAAACAAAAGGGGTTATTTTTACTGTAGTTCTTGTGTTGTCAGGCTATATTTCCTACGCAATCTAGTTTCATAATAAAGCTATTTACCTATCAAGAAACAGAACATTTATGGCGTTTTTACTATTTATGCGACGCCGTTTCCTCCTTGCTGATATAACCCACAGTCGTTTTTCGCATGAGATATGAGTTATGAGCTGGCTGAAACGTCTGAACTAGTTGACTAACTTGATATAAATAAAGCTGTGTGTTCATAATTATTACTACTAAATACTTACTATGTTTTATAATAACATGCTGTGAGTATTGTTTTAATAAAGGGCAATGTTAGAACTCGAATTAGGTAGTATATTTCCTGTGGTCGGATCGTTTGTGATTCTTACTTATTGTATGTATGTATGTAAACTCTTTATTGTACAAAAGAAAATTAACAAAATCACGCAAACTTAAGATACTGGTAATGGCGGACGTTCATGTCTCTACCAGTCGCCTTTGGTGGACAGAGGAGCTAGCAAACAACATTGTAGAAGCAGACACTGGAAGTTCGACATCGGTAGGAGATCTACGCAGCTTAATTGGTAATGGCCTGGTCAGTCTGTCGCGCACATGATGTTGGAGCTACTAAAGCCTATTGGAGACCCGATGGAAGCCAAACGTAGGAATACCACCCTAGATGGGCATGAACCTGGAACCCAGCTTCGCAAATCTGCAACATGCAAATCTGTGATGCACGGCCACCGTAGACAATATGCTGATAACGAAGAAGCAGAAATATTACCCATGCACTTAGCGTGATAAGTAAGATTAATCTATTCTTAAATCCGGCACGACACCGACTCAATCGAACTGCATAGGGTTTATTACCCTTTTTTAGGGTTCCGGAACCAAAATGGCAAAATCAGAACCCTTATAGTTTCGCCATGTCTGGCTGTCTGTCAGTCTGTCTGTCTGTCTGTCCGTCTGCGGCTTGATATATATATGAACTATGCCGACAAAATAGTACAATAAAAAATTCAAAAACATATTTTTTTAGGGTACCTCCCATAGACGTAAAGTGGGGGTGATTTTTTTTTCTCATCCAACCCTATAGTGTGGGGTATCGTTAGATAGATGTTTTAAAACCATTAGGGGTTTTCAAAGACGTTTTTTTGATTCAGTGACGTGTTTGCGAAATATTCAACTTTTAAATGCAAAGTTTCATTAAAATAGGCGTGTCCCCCTCTAAAATCTAAACCGGTGGGTGGAAAAATATAAAAAAAACAGGATGGTAGTAAGTTTATCAAATTTTCAAGGAAAACTATAACGGCTAAGTTTGCTTGAGAATTATTAGTAGTTTAAGAGTAAATAGCAGCCTAAGGTATAAAATGTATATAAACTTGGAAGATTCCGTATAAAATACGAAATCCTTAGAAAAATATTACTTAATTTTGTCATAATGGCTACGGAACCCTATTTTGGGCGTGTCCGATACGCTCTTATTTTGATAAGAGTAACTGCTAAATGCGAAACTGTCCTTTAATTTTTTTTGTACGGGTGCAATGGATGATTTGTAACAACAGTTTATGTCTAAATTCGAATCTGGTAAATGCATATTCCGAAAATAATGTTATAATGAGATGGGTGATCTCTTTAACATAATATAATCGCTTACCTCAGTTGGGTCAACGTGCACATGTGGGAACAGCGTTCAGTACAGTCAGCGTCATATAGTGCGTAGCAGTCAAGATCACCAAATACTTGGAAACATCCAAATAGTCATTAACATTGACCCAATCAAAGCGATCAAATTGCTCAGGACATCCATCGTGTACAAATAAATCGGAGCACGCACATCACCACTGGTAGCGTAGCAGCCATAATATCCAAAAGTATGGGACACACTAGAAAACTGAGCTTTATTTAAAAGGTTTAAGGTTTAATCTCGAGTTGAGTTGGGTAACACGTTAAGATTCGACTTTTTGTTTTTGACAATCACCGAAAAGAGTACCAACTTGTCAGTGATCGTTCCGTCTCTTTCATTTGAAGCCTGACGCCTTTTTTCACATTTTTATTTACATTGTCAGAATTTCGGATTAACGGATTTCCTTTTAATATTTTTTAATATTTTTATATACTTGTTTTTATTGTTTACTTATTAATTTGGAATTAGCGAATAAACGTTTCTATTATATTCTATTCTATTCTATTCTTTTAAATATGGCTTGAATTGGCCAGTATAATTACATTATAAAAGAGTTTTTATTTAATTAAAAAGGTAATGACATGTGCATTTTGCACCAAGAGACTGAAAATGGAACACCGTTCACGTTGTATTAAAGATGACTAGCTAACTAGATCATTGGACCTTATACGGTATGTAATAAAGTCAATTTTTCTGTGGTGTCCCATACTTTTGGATACTTTGGCTGCTACGGTACTAATGTCGGCTTGAATGTTATAAAGTATTTGGCGACGTGCGTGCTCCGGTATTTGTACACGATGGATGTCTCGAACAATTTGACCGCTTTGACTGAGTCACTGGTAATGACTATTGTATGTTTCAAATTTTGGTGATCTTGACTGCTACGTACTATATGACGCTGACTGTACGAGTACAAAGTAGCATTCCTGCTGTCCTCTTTTATAACCACTATTTGCGATGCCATTTTTCACAACATCAACTACCAGCGAACGGTCCGCATCATCGCGGGACCGAACCCGCATCCATCTTCATTATCCGCGCCCGACTAAGAAAGCGAGCGATATTGGCGGCCGCTATAGTCATTACTTTAACTAGTTAGAAATGGAGGATTAAAACATTTTTTGGCATCAGACGTTACTTTATAAATCCTTAACTTTGTATTCCTGGCTGTGAGGCCTGGACACTAACACAAAAAGAGGAATATCAACTCCTTGTAGCGGAAAGGAAGGTCTTGCGTAAGATCCTGGGACCTGTCAAGAGAGACGACGGCACGTGGAGGATCCGTAAAAACAGAGAGATCCAGGAGCTGGTGGCTGAACCCAACATCATCGGCGTAACAAAATCACACAGACTTCGCTGGTTCGGCCACCTACTACGAATGGGAGAGGATCGGGCTGCCAAAAGAGCGTACGTGGGACGACCGACTGGTCGCCGCCCGGTTGGGCGACCCAGGTACCGCTGGGAGGACAGTGTCCAGGCGGATCTGCGACGTCTCCAAGTCGACGACTGGCAAGAGGCTGCGCTGTCACGATCGGGACAGATGGCATGCTCTCGTTTCGGAGGCCAAGACCCTCTTTGGGTCCCTGAGCCAAATTAGTTAGTTAGTTAGGCGTTACTTTACGAAGGTGCATATCAATTGATTATAAACGATTTATTTCTTCACCCACGACCTTACAATTGCTATACTTACTTCGTTTTTTTTAGCATTATTAAAAAGGGTATACAATGTTGACGAGTCTTTTTATTGAAAAAACGTTTTTAAATATAAAATAAATAAATAATATATAAATATCATGGGTTCACTTGACACAAATTGACCTATCCCAACTAACAAGCTTTTTAATATAGATACCAAGCAACGGACAAACATACTTATATAGATAAATACATACTTAAATACATATTAAACATTCAAGACCGAGAACAAACATTCGTATTTTCTGCCCCTGTAAATTATCTGCATCCACTTTCGAGAAGCGATGCGGATTTACAAGTTCATCAGACGGGCCTTTGCATCCAGAGACTAGGTTTCGGCACAAGAGAGTGTAACATGTATCTGAGGCCCCATGAGGATGCTAGTATTTTGGTGTACTGAAGCC
>NW_027413042.1:29651-49442 GCF_025370935.1 Choristoneura fumiferana
ACATTAGGAGTTGCAAGCATTGTGTCACACAGTACTCACAATTATCAAGATATCTGTCTCTATCGGACATTTGGTTATTACAGGTTAATGTAGGTATATGTATAAATCTAAGGCACCCATATATGCTACTTCGGCACTTGGTATACTTATTATAGTACTTAGCTTTCATAGCTGCGTCGCCCGCGATGTGACCATTATTCCAGGAACACGACACTGACTCTAGTAAACTGAATACTGAACATTAACTAGAAAAGTCACTCTCGCGAGCGCGCCAACTGAACTATGACAGATCGACAGAACAGGAAGTCATAGACTAACTTACCATAGAGTTAAAGGCATTGCCATAGACAATATACATTTCGCGGAAGTGTCGCGACACTCCGGCCGGGAACAAATTAGTGTAAATGTGTCATTAGATTGCGCGTCCATTCCCTTATCCTTTCAAGGGCCCGGACCGCTGCAATTCGTTTATGTCCAGTTTGTGTCTCTAGTCTGCCACCTTCGTTTGTCAAAGAATCTTCATTCATTATGTTAGTGTCGTTCTTTAAATCGTCTTGTTTATCTTTGCTCTCAATCTCTATATCTGCAGTTGTACTATCTGTGGAATCATTTGTCATTCCTTTGCTTGAGTCTATTTCCATCTCGTTGTCAGGTAACGTTTCCATTGGTGGAACATCAGTTTCATTCATCTCAATATCACCGCTTACTACTGACTCTTCAGGTACTATTTCAGATAACCTTGGAGTTTCAACGTTTTCAGTTGGATTGTGAGGTATTGGTTCCTGTTGTTCATTATCTTCCACCTCTAACGGATATAGATGCGCGATGGAACGGGTAAATATAGTGTCTCCTACTTTCACTTTAGCTACCCTTACTAAACCGTCAGATCCTTTTGTCAGATCGATTATTTTTCCTACTTTCCAACCCTCTCGGTTTTTATTATCACCCTTTATCTGAACGATTTGGCCTTCTTTAGGAATGTCTCTTGACATGATACGAGGTTGCTTATGCGAGTGACTATACCTTTCACGTAAACTAGGTAGATAACGATTTTGAAACATTTCTTTGAATTCCTCTAGCAGGATGCGAGCTTTTCTCCAACCTTGAATTAAATTTGTTTTTGTCGATGTGCCTTGTAGTATCGGTTGATTGTTAGCTGTCTTTAACGAGATACATCCAGCTACTTGAAGGAAATCAACTGGCTTCAAAATGTGTTCAAGTTCATTATCAACACATGTCAAAGGTCGCGTGTTTATGACGGATTCTATTTCTTTGGTGATTGTTGACAGTTGGCTGTCCCATAAAAGTTGTTTTTGAAGTGTTCTTCGCATACAATGCTTAACGAGAGAAACAAGTCTCTCATAATAGCCTCCAAACCATGGAGCCAGTTCTGGTATAAATCGCCATTTGATTTTATTTTCTACACAGTATGCATTCTTTACTATGTCAGCTATCAGTTTGAAGTGTAAAGCGTTGTCTGATGTTATAAGTGATGGTACTCCTCTAGTTGAAATCATTCGCCTGAGAGCAAGCAGTCCTTCTTCTGCAGATAGATCTTTAACTACTTCCAAGTGTACTGCTCTAACAGCTAAACATGTGAACAGACATATCCATCTTTTGCTTGTTCCTTTCTCAGATTTTACTAACACAGGTCCTAAATAATCCACTCCAGTGAACGTAAATGGTTTGCTATAATTAACTCGTTCATGTGGCAGTGCAGGTGTGGGTGGTAACTTAAATGGTCCGCCTTTATGTTTCATGCAGCGTGGGCATTTGTTCAAGATCTTCTGAACATAGCGTTTTCCTTGTGGTATCCAATAAGATTGACGGATTAAGCTCAATGTATGGTTGGCACCAACATGATAATTCTTTTCGTGTGTGTCTTTAATGAGTTTATTTGTGAAATCGCAGTCTTTAGGTATGATCATCGGATACCTCTTGTCAAATGACCATTCAGCATATTTAAGTCTACCCTTACACCGTAAAATGCCATCGATATCTTTAAATAGGCCTAAATTCCGACTAAGATTAGTTTCTTTTCCGTCTACTTCTTCTCGAAAGTATTCGGCTTGTATTTTCTTAATTTCTTTTAGTGTACTATCTCGTGGTTCAATGACTTCTTGTTTTTCAGATTGTTTTTCTATTGCTTCAGGATCTTCTCGAGCTTCTTCAGTCTTCGATAGACACTCCCCAACCAAAAGAGTATGTTCTCTAGCCGTGCTTACAGGCCACTTACCAGGCTCATCGAGCAGATAATCTGGTCCGGTCAACCATCTTTGTCTATCTTCCTTCAAACTTGTTGGTCTGGTAGCTACATCAGCAGGATTCAATTCTGAAGGAACATATCTGATAATCAAGTCTTTATTTCTCTTAATCTCCTCAAGCCTTCTCGCTACAAACGGAGTTAATAATTTGCTTGAATTGAACCAGTCGATCACAATTTGACTGTCCGTCCAGAGTACTTGTTGGGTTATCTTGAAGTGAATGAACTTTGTTATGTATTTTATCAAACGACTTCCAATAAGTACACCTAAGAGTTCAAGTCGTGGTATCTTCAAATTCTCTTGGTCTTTTATTGGCACTAGGCGTGACTTTCCTATGACAAAACTTTTTTCATTCTTTCCTACTATATAAACCACAGCAGAATACGCTCTTGTGGAGGCGTCCGAGAAGCAGTGAATCTGACAATCATTGTTTTGAGAATTTTTCAGGTAGCGTCTGGTCAAACTTGTTTCTTTAACTTCGTCTAAGTTTCCTTTAATTTCATTCCATTGATCAACAATATCCTGGGGCAATGGTGTATCCCATTTTATTTTTGTTTTCCATAGGTCCTGTAGCAGTAGTTTAGCAGATAGCAACGTGGGTACTGTGTATCCACATGGATCATAAATGGATGCGATGCTTTTCAAAATACCTCTTTTGGTATTAGCATTGTTGAGTACCTTAGTCCTTAGGTGAAGCGTATCATCTTCCAGGTTCCAGTCCAAACCTAAAACCTTGACAATTTTATCAGGAGCAGCATCAGGAATACTATGCATTAGTTCCTCGGAGTTAGAGCTCCACTCTCTTAAATTCATCGATATTTGTTGAAATGTTTCTTTAGACTTCGAGTATAAATCTAATGCCTCTTGTGTATTGTTGGCTCCAGTCACAATGTTGTCGACATATATATCGTTGGCTAGTTTTCTGACTTTCTCGCTTTCAGCTTTTGACAAGTGATGTTTTATAGTGGCGTTCAACATGAACGGACTCGAGATGATTCCAAATGGAACCCTCGTGAATCTCAGGTACATAAGGTTGTCTTCATTTACTGCCTTATGGATATTTTTAAGCCATAGAAACCTTGTCACATCTCTGTCCTGTTCTTTAAGTCCAATTTGTAAAAACGCCTTTTCAACGTCCGCTGTGATTCCAATGGAGTAGCATCTAAATTTTAAAATTAAACCTGTCAAATCTTCCAACAACATTGGGCCACAATGAAGATGTTCATTTAAAGACTTGTTGTCTTTGGTTTTGGCTGACGCGTCGTATACAATGCGTAAGGATTTACCAGGTACCGAAACTCCGTGATGAGGTAGGTAGTGGATTGGATTGCTCTCTTCATTTGCCTGTGTGATAGGTACTACTTCTATAATTTCCTTTTCTAATTGGTCCTTTAATGTTTCATCATATTTCCGCAGAGTATCAGCATCTAGCCTCTTGACTAAATTGACTAAGCGTCCGAACGCCAAACCAAAGTTTGATGGTATATGCGGTGGATATTCGTTCCATGGCCAACTTACATAGTATCTACCGTCTCTGTTTTCAGTGGTTTCATTAAAATGTTTGATGGCTTCTACATCTCGATCCATTTTGGGCGAGTCGGTGATCCCAATTGACTCTAAGTCCCACAAGCACTTTAAGTTGCCATTGTCTATTGGTGCGTCCGGTCGGTTTAGTCTGGTTTCACAGGATGCTTGGAAGTATGTTACTACTGACAAGTCGTCGCAGGATTTATTTGCGGTCATTCTTGAGACTCCTGAAAGTATCCATCCTAACTCGGATTCTACTAAGTATAAGTCTTCCTTTATTTGTATTTTTCCATACCCATGAGCGAATAATAATAATCGTTACCGATTAGGATATCAACTCTATCAGATAATGATCCATCGTCAGCAAATACATAATTTTCTATGTGATTCCAGTTGTTTAGTTTCTGATCCATGTAGGGAACGCTATGAGATATTGATGGGACAACATTAGCAAACAATGTTTTAATGTTATTAGTGCGTGTTTCTATATTCAACTTTACAATCGGGCTATCCAGTTCTTGAGGTACTTTAGTTCCAAAGGTAAAGATGAAAAGGTGATTTTCCTCTTCGGTTTTTAGTCGCAGTTCTTCAGCAATGCTTCGAGTCACGTAGCTCCGTTGGCTTCCTGAGTCAAGTAAAATGCGACACCTTTTCGACCTTCCATTTTCACCTTTCACCATAACTACAGCTGTTTGAAGTACAGTAGGGCCTTTCATGCCTACATGCATCACGCTGGTGCTTGTAGATGGCTTTTCTGTTTCCTCCCTTTTGTAAAGTTGTTAGGACATAATGCCTTATGGTGACGAAGTCGAAGTCCCTTTGAAGAGCATTTGTAACAAAACTTCTTGAGTTCACATTGTTGAAGGAAGTGTCCTTCTCGAAAGCAGTTGAAACACCTGTTCTTCAATTTGGCTTTTCTTTCTTCAATGGTTTTAACTTTCCCACAGTAGACATTATAATGGTTTTCTCCGCAAAAAATGCATGACCACTTCCTTTTCTTTTGGCCATAAAACCTTCCATTGGTCTCCTTTTTAGGTTCAAATTTTCTCTTCATTGGTGTATAATTTTTATTTGGTCTTGAATTCCAATGGCTAGTTCCAGGCTTGTTGTCAAGTGAAGTGAAGTGATTTCTTTGAGGCTTTGCATTATGAGGTTTGTTTTTCCTGAATTCCCTCCGTTGCGTTTTCTCTTTGACATGCAAAGTTTCCACTGTATATTGTGGTGCCTCACTCGTGGTCTTCTCCTGTGTCATTCTTTGCGATTCCTCCTTAGCAGAAATAATTATGGACAGTTGCCTGCGGATATCTTCAACGGTCTCCTTCCCATCGGACCCCAGTCTCATTTTTACCTCGTATATTATTTCACTAGGGAATTTTTCCATAAGCAGGAATCGCACATGATTGGAACTGGTGTTCTCTCCCATTGATTGGAGCACCCTCAAGTGTCTTTCAATTTCATCCAACGTTCCACGGCAGTCTTCCATTTTCTCAGCTCGTTTGACGTTGTTCAAGGCCTTGTGATGTGCATATATTATGTCATTTTCTTTTCCATATCTTGTCTTTAATGCACTGACAGCAATTTGATAACTTTTATTTGTGGTATCAAATCCATCCACAAGTCTGGCCGCATCTCCTTTCAGTGAACCCTTGAGGTACAGCAGCTTGTCAACGTCGTTCAGCTTTCTCCGGTTAATATTTGACGTGAACTGGTCCCAGAACTGATGCCATTCAAGTACATTGCCACTAAACTCCGGCAAAGTCAGATCTGGAAGCTTACTGTATGATGATTGTGCGTTTTCTTTACTTGATGTTGTGGTTTCCTCAGACTTCAACTTTATTTTGGTTTCGAGTTCAGCCAACACTACCTCTCCTTGCAACTGATCGGTTGTAAAATCAGAAATTTGGTCCGGGTTCGGGTTATTGCATGTGTTGAAGTAGTTGTACAGTTCAGATGTGAAGCGAGACAAAATAGACTTTAATTTAGCTGTAACCACCTTGGCATTATCCAAATTGTTGTTGTCTAACGTAATGCAGAGATTGAGAGCTTGTTCTGATAAACATTTAATTTCTTTGACAAATGTGGACAAACGAGTTAACAATATTTCTTCCATAATGGTTAAGTAGAATGCTGAAATTAAATTTAACACCATAATAACATGCAAACATAAATAATGAATCATTAAAAAAATGTATATGACTTGCTGGCCAGTGTCTTAAGTTTTACCTAATTGTGGGTAACAATTTGGCATCGTCAGAATAATATATTAAAGTTTTTGAAGTGAGAAATTGCATCTGACTGTACTCATTGCTAATATGATAAATGAATGTGAAATTGTGGATGTAATGTAAGTAATCACATTATTTATTATTTATAACGACACAGTATTCATAATGTAAATTACAGTAGAATGGCAAAAATTAAAATAATGATTAATAATGATGAATAATGATATAGTTTACTTGACGTAAAATAATTCTCTTATAAGTTATAAGCTTGCACCAAGATTCTACTACTTGAATTTTTATTTTCATATGTGGCAACACTTGCTTACTTGTATGGCTTGTTATCATTAATTCAAACTGACTTTTCACTGTGTTGCACTTAAATATTCACACACATGAGTAACAGCTACATCAGAAATAATTAGACTTAGATTTTGTTTAGTAGTCGTTATACATAGGTACATAGTTATATACCGTCACTTATGCATGTCACGCATCATTGTATTTTATTTCGACTAGTACTTATTTATAAATTGCAATGTAAACATTAACACTTTGTGAGCCGTCGGTAAATGAAATTATTGCGTAGTATTCTCAAATTAATAATAAGTATGACTTAAAACATACCTTGGTCTATGCCGAATGAAATGACGTTCGCACGCTCGTATCCGTGAAGTTTTTATGTATTTGAATCGAATTAGAATTATCCTCCTTAATTCCTCTTATCGTTGGCGGCAGTGGCAGCGTTCTCGCGTAATGTGTATGCCCTTTAAGTATTATGTGTAACATTTAAACTTTGAAACATCACAATATTAAAACTTTAAAATCGGGATAAATTTTGTTCTTAGATTCGAACTAGAACATTCGACCACACGGTCTTTATTCCGTAAGAAACCCACAGAGAGTAAGCTATCTACATAGGTAGGCAGGTACCTAAGTTTGTTCTGGGCAGCAAACAGAAATCGTAGTAATCGTCATCTTAAACACGTTCAAACAAGATTCAATTAAACTAATAATGATCTTAGTAAAGTTTAGACTTATTTTCTGAACTTAAACTTGTAACTTGTGTGTGCGCTTACGCGCTAAGCTATCTGCTTGTCTGCTCAAAGACGAATAACGCGACGCAGAGAAGCTATTTTGTTACTAATCCAGTAAAATGAACAAAACACATACAAAACACTCGTTATTCATTTGTTACACAGATCATCGAGTCGTAGTTCAAGAGTAATCTCCTAGTAAAATTGCTGGTTTCCATCAGCCATGTACACGCGTAGCGATTTTGGCTTTAAACTTGGTAAAATATAGTAAAACGTTCTATGAGACTTACCTAAGTATAATACAACACTCGCTAGGTGTTTATTTTCACGTTTTATACAACTTTTTCCACTGTAATCACTTTAAGTAAAATTTTCACGTTTTCAGCCGTCGTCGGTTCGGTGGTGAAAACTAGAGAGAAGAAAAAAAATGGCCGCGCCTTTCCCGCTCGTCTTTCTGACAATTTAATTTTTTATATCAAACTTTTTAATCTCACGTTATTAACTTGTTAATATTGCTAAAATTAAGGATTTATTTTTTAATAGCAAGTGTGCGTATTAACTTTCTTAGTTGATTTGTCGTAAAAATCCAATAGTGATGTATTATAATGTACTTGACCTAAATCTTTCGTAGAGAAATGCACCATTGGAGCTTGCTTTTACTTCCGGTTTCTAGTATTTCATGTCCTAAACTATTAGCCTATTAGAGATAAAATATTGCCAGTAATGCCAACATAACGACCTTTAGGTACATTGCACACTTACCATAACCATACATGACAGCAAATGTGGAATTATAGAATTAAAATTGGACTAATATAATCAAGCGTAATATATTGGTAATATACGTATTAGTAAACAATCTCATATTTTTACTTGATTTATTTGAGAGTACAGTTCTATGCAATTTGAAATGCCATTTACTATTCACGATTAATTTTCTAAAAAGGGATAAGTCAGTTTCTGTTCATGTGTAACTGACCTAACCAACGTAACCCGCTGGTTACTAAGAAATTCTAGAATCGAGGTCCGGATCGCACCGTCCCGCTCGCTCTCATATTAAATTCTATTAACGTGAGCAGGACGGCACAAAACGAGGCTCGCACCCGCCAGCAAGCAAGTCATTTTCGCCTTCTTCAGATGATCGTCATGATCTTATATTACTCTCGAAATTATAATTTGCATGTTTTATAGTTTATAGGTATTTCTTATGTACATATAATTAGTTGTTTAACTAGGCTTATTTTAAGAAACTCCTTTACAAATTGTTTATTCTATACAATATACAGGTATGTATGTACATGTTTAGGTCAAAATTAAAACTTAGTTTCAGGAGTGAACAACAGATGTCGCTGTGAGTCGCAAACTTGCAATGAGCTTTTATTTCAATTAAATTTTAATTAGTCAGTCAATGCATTATTCAACTTACTTATGGTTAAATTTGAGTCTTATAATCCCAGCTCATCTCCACCATTTGTCGCCACGTTTATTATCCTAGGCCGTTACATCATTACCTAACGTACCTACATAGACAGGGCAGCGACACTTGCCCTGGTTGAACAATGCATCAACTCTATGTATTCTCATTATAGTATGCAAGTGATTAAGATTGCGACTCATACCTGTATACTCCTAGTCAGGCCATCTGTGTTCAGCTCCGTGGACTTAGTCTGCTTCGCTTTACTGTATTCACCACCTGTTGGAGTAGATAAAGTATGACTCCACTGCATGGAGCCCTAATAGGTGTCTTAGGTTTACCTAGTGAACTTATATGGTTATCATCATCAGTTAAGTTATGTACAATTATGTAGATACAAACATATGCTTTCTTTCTAGCGATATATGTGCTTATATCGGCACTCTCGGAGCCTGTATATTAAACATCCAGTGGGATCGCCGCAGGTCACCCACTGTGCTCATACTGCAAGGCAGACTGTGGAGCAGCTCCCCCCTCATATCCACAGGGACCATGAAGAGTTAGTCTAACATGGGAATCGCTTTCATATTCTGAGACCTCAGTCTCGGCGCCAGGTGGACAAGCCACTAACTACTCACATTAGGAGTCAAAGCATTGGTCACACAGACCACAATTATCAAGATATCTGTCTCTATCGGACATTTGGTTATTACAGGTTAATGTAGGTATATGATAAATCTAAGGCACCCATAATGCTACTTGGCACTTGGTATACTTATTATAGTACTTAGCTTTCATAGCTGCGTCGCCCGCGATGTGACCATTATTCCAGGAACACGACACTGACTCTAGTAAACTGAATACTGAACATTAACTAGAAAAGTCACTCTCGCGAGCGCGCCAACTGAACTATGACAGATCGACAGAACAGGAAGTCATAGACTAACTTACCATAGAGTTAAAGGCATTGCCATAGACAATATACATTTCGCGGAAGTGTCGCGACAGAGCTTCCTCTTTATCAAAGTCACTTTTTATCAAAGAAGCTGCGTGATGTAACAAAGGTAAAAAATCTTTGATGTGTAAGTATGCTTATGTAGGGTTTGTGAGCTCTTTTTAGGGTTCCAGAGCCCTGAACCCTTATAGTTTACGGAACCCTTATAGTTTCGCCATGTCTGTCTGTCTGTCAGCCCGTCCGCGGCTTTGATCAGGGACTACCAATGCTAGCTGTAATTTTGCAATATGTAAACTATGCCGACAAAATGGTACCTACAATAAAAAAATTAAAAAATTTTTTTTAGGTATTTTTTATAGACGTGGTATAAGTGGGAGTGATTTTTTTTCTCATCCAACCCTATAGTGTGTGTGAGGTATCGTTGGAAAAGTCTTTTAAAATCATTAATCGAGCATCCCCCCTCTAAAATCTAAACCGGTGGGTGGCTAAATTTGAAAAAAATCAGGATGGTAGTTAGTAAATTTAAAGATTTGAAGATTTTTTACTGGACATAATAACATACATGTTTTAAAATAATTAGATCATCGTAAGCAGCTGCAATAGTATGAACTGTGTCGCAGCTGTTTACGCCCACCTCGGGATTATGGAGCAGTTATGTTATGTTCTAAAATAATACATTTATATAGGTTAGTAAGTGTACTTAATTATTAAGACTATGTTAGAATAAGAGAATAAAAGCAGGCATAAACCAAACTTTCAAGGAAAACTATAACGGCTAAGTTTGCTTGAGAATAGCAGCCTAAAATATACCTAAACTTGGAAGATTTCGTATAAAATACGAAATCCTTAGAAAAATATTACTTAATTTTTTCGTAATGGCTACGGAACCCTATTTTGGGCGTGTCCAACACCACGCTCTTGGCCGGTTTTTAGGGTTTCGTAGACTTCGTAGTTCTACAACTTCAACTCTTTTATTTTTTCCATGTCCGTACATCTGTCCACGGCTTACCTCAGAGACGAGCTGCTAGTAATCCAAATCGATCACGCCGACAAAAAGTAGTTAAAATAAAATATTGATTTTTTCTTTGTTCATATAAGAGAAAACCCATAGTGTGGGGTAGGTATCGTTGGATAAGTCTACATTATATATAAGTTTTTGCAAAAAATAGCCTTAAGAGTGCTAATTTTTGCTAGAGGCAAATGTAAAAATAGTTATTTGTGCAACAAGAGAGCAAAGTCGTTTTTTGGTGCGAGTGTTGATTTTGAATCCCGAGTAAGCGAAGGATTCTACAATTGAATCACGAGCGATAGCGAGTGATTCTAGGTTAGAATCTGAGATCAGCGAGGGATTCAAACACACGAGATGCAAAAAAACTTTGGCGAGAACATTTAATTTAAATTAAAGGTTAAAATAAAACCACATATATTTAGAAGACAAAAAATATCAAAAACTTTAAAATATAATCCGATTGTTAAGAAATAAATATAGTACTTACTAATCATATTTAAAACTTTTTCTCGAAAATGATTCATACAGTCGCCATTACATCTTTAAAAAGTCACTTAAGAATGCCAGACAACGATCAAAAGTCTCCGGTAAGTAGACAGGTTTTGAATATGGAACGAAAAAGTATCCAGTATAAAAATAAACCTTTAAATATGATTTTATTAGGATTTCTATTGTTTGAAACATGAATATAAATAGATTACTTGCAAATTCATTCAATTTGACAAATATTTGATCCAACTTTAAGAGATAGGCAGTAGGTATACGGAACGATTTTATAAAAAAAAAAACAGCAGCGGCTTTCGTACAACGAGGTTGCATACTTTATTAAAAGAGTGGGAAAATTGTAACATTTCGGAAATATTTCGCTGTCATATAATTCACTATGTTTTTTTTTAATTTCACCTCGTGTTTTTGTTTTTCAATTTGTCCTTATTATAATTAATTAATTATTGACATATTTTTAATGCTAAAGGTCAACACAGTATTTTTTATTAGGTTGGTATAATGCTTCTTGCTTAATTAAAAAGTAAAAAAAAAACTTAGAAAAAAGTAAAATTGAGCGGGATATTCGTTCATTTATGCTCGTTTTGTTTGCTAATTTATCTTTTTAGTTTATATTTGAGAAAAGCACCGTACAAGCTTCGAACAATAAGTGCTATACTAAATCCCTCTAATAATGCACTATATACTTAATATAACAGACGTTTTGTAATTTTGCGGTTATATGTGTGTATCCGAACGTTTGTTTGTTTCTTTTTAGGCCTACAGAATTTGAAAATCGAACTTAGTATCGATTTGATCCTCTCTCGCTTTTTTCATATTGAAGTGAAAGTGACAGATCTAAGTCAAGTTCAAATATTTGGAATTCAGTGAGTGGACCCAGCACTGTCCTCAGAATTAAAAAAAATAATTAAAAAGCTACTTTGTCTCACGGAGTGAGCAAAATGCGATTTTGCTCACTGATTTTTCATAGCAAAACCTGCCTGTTTGAGCTGCTGAGGTGAAAAATATATTAATTTAATATAACATTAAACACTCAGTGACATTAAATATAAAAGGAAAACATATATCACAGCACACCCTAGGAGGCTTATCCAGTTAGAGTATAGTGTACCTATAGTCAACCGAAACTTAATCCTTACTAATATTATAAATGCGAAAGTATGTTTGTATGTTACCTATTCACGTTTAATCCGCTGAACCGATTTATATGGTTATGAAGAACTGAGCCTGGGAAGGATAAAGAATAGTTTTATTCCGGAAAATTGCATAGTTCCCGCGGTAGAGCTACAAACGAATTTTTTGCAGACGGAGTCGCGGATAAAAGCTAATATTGAATATTTCCCGCATATTAAGTACGGAACCTTTCATTGCACATGGCCCGATACGAACTTGATTATTATTATAAAGTGATCAATTAACAGAAAGTAGCACAAAGCATTTATAGCGATCCCTTACCAGCTCTACCCTAGTTATGGCAGCTTTAACCAAATACCCAAGTAAGTTTTGTTAATAAAAGATATCATGTTGGTAGTAAATATACCAAATTAAGAAGAAAATCTATTACGGCTAAGCGAAGTTTGCTTGAGCAGCCTAACTTATAAAATAAGAGTACTGTATAGGTAGAATATTCCGTACAAAATACAAAAATTTAGGTACCTACATGTTTTTTTTTTAATATGGTGGCCAATGCAGCTCGTCGTCACCTAATAGCAAGTGATTGATGACCACCACCAACACCAGAGGGGATTCCAATTCCTTGCCGGCCTCTAACATACATAGAATCTTCATGTAGGTACCTAACACGTCTTCATATGTTAGGTACCTAGGTACTTAAGTATATTATGGTTACGCGGCGTAGGTAGGTAGAATTCCACTTTATTTTTATAAGTACCTTATAGATCTGTTAATTTATGAATTATGATCATAACTACATTATAATAAATCGATTATCGGCGCATAGGAAGTACCTATTCGTTAACGCGGAAAGATCCGGAAGCATCAACAACGTTGTGTAAATCTGTAAAAATAACCGAAGCGCAATGTTCGTGTATGATACATACATGCTTTGCTGAATCATGCATAAAATGAAATTTACGTACTTAGATGCTTAGCCTGGCCTGGCCGAGTCGATATTTATACAACCTGTGTCATCACGAGGTCAAGAATTCTGCAGTGCATCTTCTGTATTATACCTACCTATACTGGTTGACCTTAATTCTTGTATCCCCTCGTTCTTGACTCATAATGTAGCTATTTACAGAACATGTCAGTTCATTAGATGCATATCTAAACATACAAATTATTTTAAAGCTTAATTTGTTTTCAATGGAGCGACTACTATAATTCAGAAAACAGTTAAGACCATTAAAGTAAAACTTTGATCGTCATCTATTCACGCCGAATACCTTTACAAGCAAGTAAAGGGAATGGTTATTACGTGTAATGTCTATTTGAAATTTGAAGCCCAAATTACCGCTTCAAAAGTAGGCACAGGTTTGTTATGCAACCTCATTTGTGTCCGGCTGTGACCTCCGAAGGTCTCCGTGTCCTAAGCGGCGCAGAGGCGCGGCGATGCCGACGAGTCTTCTCTCATATTGGAAGTGAAAGTGACTGAATGGGGCGGAGGCTTAATTAGAGAAGAGACCTGCGCTTGCGCCAGTCCCTCCGAAGTCGCCGCGCTTTACACACGCGCCCGTGTCCCGCCGCTTCTTAACGCCGCACGCACGACCCACACCCAACAGCGAGGTACAATACCGGGAGCACCTGCACTGCACGGAGCTTGTACCACTACACCTGTGACATTACAATCAAAGGTGTTATAAACAAAGCAAATAAACAACGTGAGTGTTCTATCTGAGAGGGTGGTTTATGAATAGGGATGTCATCATCCCAGCCTATATACGTCCCACTGCTGGGCACAGGCCTCCTCTCAGAACCAGAGGGCTTGGGCCATAGTTCCCACGCGGGCCCAGTGCGGATTGGGAACATCACACACACCATTGAATGGCTTCGCAGGTTTGTGCAGGTTTCCTCACGATGTTTTCCTTCACCGCAAAGCTCGTGGTAAATTTCAAATGTAATTCCGAATGGAATGTAATGAATAGGGGTGTGGATTCTGTTTAATTTGGCTTTTTGTTTCTTGCTTGCGTGAAAAAAATTCAGTACTTGTAGTAACTAAAATAATTTATTATGATTTATTTTATTTAAAAATATGTACGTAATTAGTAGAATATTATTTTGTTACCTTAGCGGGATATTTTTTTGCGTCATCGTTGTTTGATTTGGTAGGGGCACTACATGTGCCTTCTATTCATGTAGGATCAATCATATAAGGCATTGTATGGAATCACTCAAATTTCATATATAAATTTTAATAAATCAAATATTTTGAATTTTAGAAGGTTTTCAATATAAGTTTTCGCTCAGTTACCAAATTCTGATATTGATGCGACTACGGTACGTTACAATCTCTTTGCAAGCTATTACCTAATGGTCCGAAGCTGTAACGACGCTCGGTAAACATTGTGACGGATAATGAAGCGAGAGACGCAGCTTTCCGTCACCGTAAAACGCGTCCCAAATCGACGATTTCTCGCGTTGAACACCATTTCACGCAAACGTTTAAACTCGCAGCAAGGAGGTCAGCAAGGCGGGTTTTGCTTTCACAAATACAACAAAATAAATTCATCTCACGTATCGATTGTCCTCAGGCAGTCGAAGTCTGCATAAATAAAAGAAAGCGAACTCGTAGGTTGATAATACGGACTCGTCGGCTTACCAGTGACCACTTTCGTCGACTCGGAATGCCTGCTAAACTGGGCGTCGTCGCCCTCGCCGCCGCCGTATGAGCCGTATCGACCGCGACCCTGTCCCGCAGTTCCATCCAGTATACCATTTTATCACGAACGTTTGAATAGAATTAGCCATTTCGTTCTCGAGCTGGGAATTGATAGTTTAAAGTTTAAAATATTAAATCCTCAAATCTTACCTAAGAGTCAGCTATGCGGTGTTAGTATCCGGCGATAAAGGTCCGAAGACCCCAAACATCTTTCAAGATTGTCATGATGATTATGAGCAAGCACGAAAATTCGCCCCTCTTACGTATTTTGGAAAATAAAATTACTACAACTCGACAAAAGAACAAAAAGTCTACCAATACCAACGGCTTAAATCCGATAAAAACTAGGTAGGTGTAGGTCCAACTCCCTATTAGGTGTAGAGCTTTACGATAATCACAAGTGAAAATTCGAAAGCGAAGTTGTCAAAAAAAGTACTTATAAGTATTTTGCAAAATCCGCAAAATCACGATGCTAAGTTTTACACGCTAGATCTAGTGTTTTTTATAACTGATTGATTAAGAAAACGAGCCAAGTGCGAGTCGGACGTACACGACGCGACGGTAACACGAAGGATTTCGTGCAATTTCCAGTATTAGGATCAAGCAATTGCTTTTTAACTTTAGCGAATATTATTATTAGCGACGATCACAGAAATAAACACTGTTAAAATCTAAGCATCTACGAGTAGGTACCTGTTCTTTTTGAATAAACACCCTGAGACGGTGACGGACGACGGAGTGACAGCCAAGCATTCATAATAGTTACAAAAGTAATCATAATAGTTAAATAAGTGTTCTGGGCCCTATTTCACCACTCTGACAGGTGCGACTACTACTTTGATAGGGAGCCATATTTAAAATATCTACGCGTACCTGTGTTAACACGAAACCCTACCAAACTTGACACAGCTATAATCTCAGGTCAAGATTTATCGACAAATCTACAAATAAAATGTCGACTAGGAAAAATAATTCTTGTTTCACATCATCATCATCATCATCCCAGCCTATATACGTCCCACTGCTGGGCATAGGCCTCCTCTCAGAACAAGAGGGCTTGTTTCTTGTTTCACGACATGATATTATCATTATATTTAGATCGGAGCCTGGCGTACCTTTAAGGTACGCAACCCTAACGAAATATTGGACGTCGCACACAGCTGTGTCTTTCATCAGCAATCTTTTGGCTGCCATCAGGGCCGTCTTAGTTCATGCCGGGGGCCCTTGGGCACCAACGAATCTGGGGCCACATTGAAACGTAGAAAAACAAATTCATTGACAGTAAAAACACTAAGGGCTGTTTCACCATCCATTGATTAGTGTTAACTGTCGGTTAAATGTGATGCCGTCTCCGTCTATTCGAACTAAACAAATAGAGACGGCATCACACCTAACCGCCAGTTAACACTAATCAATGGATGGTGAAACAGCCCCTAAGTATTTTAGTTCAAGCGAACACATCGGACATTGGGGGCCCCATGTGCCCTTATGTTACCATAATTGGTATTCTATCGATGAGAGATACTGGCTGCCATGGTGTTTTCAGCGGCTATATCGTTGCACTTGACGCCAAATATATTACTAATCTACTTAAATTGTACCTTTTTTTCCACGCATACCTATAACCAGGTGTCGACGCAGTCAAGACCCAAAGTAGTATTATTAGTTATTCTATGACCAATGATAGGACAGGTACTGCAGGTACTGCACGAAATATACTTATATATGGAAAAAAAGATTAGCAAAACCCTCACAGCACACGTATCTAAAAGAAAAAAGATTTTTTTTAACAAAAAGTAAAACCGACTCCAAAAAAATAAAAAAATAACAAAAAATGGAACCGACTACAAAACCCTTGAAAATATTTTTCTAGGTAGGTACCTACTAGCTCGAAGTCGGTGCCTCAGCACGAGCCAGCAGGAGGGATTGAAACCGAAACCCATAGTATGTCAAAGAGGTAGACGACTATAATTGTCCCCTCCTGCTGGGTCGTGCTGAGGCACCAACTTCGAGCTAGTACGTATTACCTAGAAAAATATTTTCAAGGGTTTTGTAGTCGGTTCCATTTTTTGTTATTTTTTTGGAGTCGGTTTTACTTTTTTGTTAATTTAAATTTGTACAGAGCCCTCAGTCTGTCTCGCACTTGGCCAATTTTTTAGGGTTCCGCGCCCCATACCTCAAAAGGAATTCTGGAAGCACTTCGTTATCAGTACGTCTGTCTGTCAATATCCTTTGTGCTTAGGAACGCGTAAAGAAAAAGAATCGGTTGACTATTCCCAGACCCCAGCCAGACTATACCCTAGCATCAAGGAAAACTGGAAACTGAGTTGTAGATTTATATATGATTGCACATAATCATGTTTTATTCTTTTAATGAGCCGACGTGTTGAGGTATGTTGTAATTGTTTTTCTGTGCAGATGAGCCGGCATACTTGTCTGGCAGTCACAGCTTTGCTGGCTGTGCTATGTGTCGCCGACGCCCAGAGGAGACTCGCTTTGCCTGACCCAAGAAGCTGCGCCAACAGTAAGTACCTACTGTAGGTTAAAGTAAAACTGAGACAGAAGAAGACTAAAAAGAATGAACCAATATGATTTACTGTTTCTTAGGTAACCGCTATAATCCATTAAGATACTAGATTTTTAAAATATGTACTTACCTCTACCGAATTGAAAATTGCATGGTATCTGAAAAAGCCATTGTGTCAAATAGAGAGAACAACATGTAAATACACATTAAACATCCTAGACCCGAGAATAAATATTCGTATTATTCATACAAATATCTGCCCCGGCCGGGAATCGATCCCGGAACCTCAAGCTTTGTAGTCAGGTTCTCTAACCACTTGGCCATCCGGTCGTCGATGTCGACGCAGTAATATTCCATTCCAAATACTTGCACCTAGTGCTTACATTTTGGTGATGTTTTTATTAACTTGTAATGTAATGTAACTAGTTATGTTTGTTCGAGTGGAATTAATATTTCAACTTAAATTTAGTATGTAGGTTAGGTGCCAATAGGCAAAACCCATCAATAAGTAGCGAAAATGAATGTGGGTATTCAAGATAGAGATATTCTCATAATCTTTTCATTTTATAGAACACAGGGTCAGATTAGGTCAAAAATTCTTTCTTTTCCAATCAAGGGTATATCTTAATTGAACATTTAACAGTAAGTGTACCCTATGGTCCGAAGGGGAAATCGAAGCTGTTGCCGATGTTTACACTCAGTCATAACCGCTAGATGTAACTAGTTTACGCCGGCTGTAATGGTTACTTTGCGATTGCAACATCTTCGGTCAGGTCAATAATATTTTATATTCCCATCCCAGTGTTAAAGTAACTAGTAGTTTACCTTGCACACTAATTGCTTTGGAGGTAATTCTAAGTCCTCGTTTAGGAAATGCGTTATTCGGAGTCACGATCATTTAACGCTATTTATCGCATCATAAACTGTACTCAATTTACTCTTATCAGTTCGGTAGTTATTAGTTTTAACTAAGCTTTGTATGTACATATAACATATAAATACATTTTCCCTCCTTGGACATCCCATGAGAAATTTAATTGTTAGCAATGGTTTGCTTGCTTTTTATCCTGACTTTCCCATGTAACTGTCTTGAAAACTCTATCGCATGCGCATGCACATATATGCACAATTGCAAATATAGTTCACTCACGCTAGAAAATAAGATTTTTCTTTTTTTTAAAGTACAGTCAACGTCATAAATAAGTGATAATGTCTGTACCTGTGGCTTTTCAAACATGACGTTAAAGTGACGAGGGACAAAAGTGATCACTATTTATGACGTTGACTGTACTTACCTACATACATTTTATACAAATTGTATACTACAGTAAATACATTGTTTTAGTCAGGGTAGTTAGTGCTAGAAAGTTGTAATATCGCATTAGTATACAAGATGAACTATACGGATAGGGTGGTAAAATATTTTTTTCATAAACATTTATTTTTGGTTTCTCTCCTTCTCATAAATTAAAAACTTTTTTATCATCTATCCCCATATAGTTTGGGGTAGGTAAGTAGGTACCTGTCGTTGGATAGGTCGTTCAAAAACATTATAGGTTTGCTCAGATAAATTTTCGATTTAGAGAATCATTTGAAAAAGCTTTAAAATGCTTATTTTTGTTAGTCAAATGTTAAATGTACTTCTTACCTTATAATTATGTGTGTCGTGGGCTAGTAAATGACTTGGTTAACTTGCTAGTCATGTATAGGTAGGCAACCAAAAGTGACCTCTGTTACTAAAAATATTACTATATTAAAATATACGAGAAGCAGCTAATACAGCTAGAAGCACAGAGTTCAATTAAGTTCATGTGGAAGAATGCATACTGCACAGTAAGCAAGACTTAGAGGCTAATTTGCCATTTAGCTTTCTACTGTGCACAATAACATTAAGAAACAGGTGAACGGCATTAGGATCAACAACTCATTCGGTATGAATTTATTTAGTAATATTTACTCTAATATATAACGAGCTATGGAGTGAGCTATGCTTGGAGTTTCTTTGCGTGATGTATCCGGAATAACATAGCTGGAAAAATATATGCAATTTGAAGTGGCAATGGGCGGGCCAGATCGCTCAAAGAACAGATAACCGTTGGGGGAGAAAAGTCCTCGAGTGGCGACCACGAACCGGAAGACGAAGCGTTGGCAGGCCTCCCACCAGGTAGACTGACGATATCGTGAGAGTTACCGGTGGATGCAAGTGGCGAGTTGTCGTTCATTGTGGCGTTCTAAGAGGGAGCTAGGCCTTTGATCAGCAGTGGATATCTTCCGGCTAAGGACTGTAATATCAGGATACTTGTCATTATGGTTTAGTTTAAGGATGTTGTCATTTAGCAATAAATATAAGCTGAACGAGAGCTAAACCTTTGGTTAAAATAATTTGCGGATATTGCACGTAAGCAATTAGAGTTTGCAACAAACAATATAATAATAATATTACTTTTGGTGCGGTTCTTATGGGAAATCATATGCTTTCGCAATGATGAAGGCA
>NW_027413043.1:0-27795 GCF_025370935.1 Choristoneura fumiferana
TATATATATTAACAAGTCAGATTCAGTCAACTTTTTTTTTAGAATTTAAAAATAGTATGGATGAAGTTGAATTTTATTTGGGATGGCTAATCAAACAAAGTTTGAATCATAAAAATGTAGGTAAACCTGTAAGATTTTTATTCTTTATCGCGATTGTGTCACAACATGTTACCAGACTAAATCGTCACGGTAAAATGCCGATGGTACATATTTGAAATGTTAATAATAAGACCGCTTGTGAGACATTTTTGTGTGAAAGAGAGGTCATAAACTTGAAGTCTATTTCAGTGGGTCTGTACATGTCTACGTATGACTAATAATATCAATAGGTTACAGCGGGGGGTAAGGGGTTTATTACAATAAATTATCGTTCGATACAAATTTTGCTACATGTAATAACAAAAAACAAAATACAGTTCACATAAAACATAAGTAACAAATAAAACAATGTGATGAATAGAATTTGAATGTGCATGTTACTTGTGTGGATCACTATGGTAGAAATAATAAATAGTAATAGTATTTTAGTGTTTTTTTTTTCGTTTTTTAGAAGTTTTCTTAAAATCAAACAGCAATATTTCAGTTGATGATTTTGTTACTTCGTGAACCTTGGATGGTTTTAGTCGGATTTTGTGTTCCAAAATGTGATCACGTCTTGACGTCATACATTTTGAATATCGATTAATTTATGGAAACATTTGACACTATTAAAAAATCCGCATATCATTTGCCGGGATGTTTAGATAAATCATCTGAAACATTCCGATTCATTTTAAAACAAACTTGTGTTTTTTTTTAATCGGCGGTCCCAGCGATAGATGTTACCGTGCGAATCATTTTGTATAACATATGCTTAATATTTAAGTGTTTTTTACTTTTACTACTCTTTTAGTAGAATATTGTTTTAACGCATACCTAGGCTTATTTGTTTGTTTTATACTTTTGTATTAGCCGGAAGTTCCAAACATAGACTTAATTTGGCGTGATTTATTAAATACAATTTAAGCTTAGTAATCAAATCAAATATTTTTTATCAAGTGTTTATTTTACAATCGTAAATTATATCACGTTCTAAACGTATCGAAAATCACCAGATATTCTTTAAGTCCGAAAAATGCGTCAATCCCCCGATATGTACCTAAATTGCGCCAGAACATACTGTAGAACAAATTGAGTTTTCAAACGCACAACCTAAACATAATCTACTATTTATTTGTCATACCCTACACCTGCACTCGAAACATTCCGATCGGGTGTTGAACTATTTACTATTACAGGCTTGTTACTTTATTTAACTGTGCCAAATAGATTGGCATTGGGCCAATAGACAACGCGTGTAGATATTAATAATAACAGATAATAAAATTATTCGTGACATTTTGTATGAGTAAGTATCTAATAGTAGAGGAGCCGAAGATGAGATTTTGGGATTTACTCGAGCGTATCAGATTAGGAAGGATACTGAAATCCTGCTGAGTACCTATATAAGTCCGTAGGTATTATATGATTATATAACGCGGCGATTTTTTTTCGCTTTTTAAATGGGAGCATTTTTAAGATTCAGATAACATTCCCTTTGAATATCTGACGCCCTATAATAAATTTTTATTCTTTTTATTTTCTACCCTTCCGGATGCCCACCCCCACCACGTAAATCGGCAGGTAAATACTTTCGGTAGGTATCAGAGACACGCTGGGGCATCTAAACTACAATATCTGAGAAGCTTTTCTTATTTTTTTTTATTATTTCCAAGTATTTTCTATACTTTGTTGCAAATCTGTAGACGCTTCCCCCACCACTAAAAGAGGAAACATCATATAACTTTTTTTCCCTCTTATCAACTATTCTCCAAAATCTAAAAGGTTCCACGACGCTCGAGTAAATGCTCATTTAGCATCATGGGCTCCCCTACTATAACGTAGACATATAAATGCGTGATAAATAATCAACATTCTATTATGAACGTTTAACAAAGGAGTTATGACAGTCGGAAGGTAATTTAAATCGTCATTAAACAGTATAGAATTAGACAGGAATGATCACAAATGTGTAGAACGCAATAGTAACAAGAGCTAAAAGCGGTAGACGCTATGTAGTACTCACACAAACAGGGGAAACATATATATATGGCTCGTTACGTCACCAGTAGCCAGGGTAAACACGTCCGCACTCGCCAACGGCTCTCACGTAACTGTTTCCCCACTACCCGCGAACCCGAGACTAGTCATCCTTGTTATAGCTTATATACACAAACACTACATCCCTTCCTTATTGTAATTTTATTGAAAGAACTGACTAAATGCAAGTATAACAACAAATTCTTTAATTATTTAATATATTAAGGACGTTTTTTAGTTACTTGATTTACGTTTTAATTAGATACATTTTTCAATCACTAATCACACGAACATTTATTAATTGCTTTATGAATTCTTATATTTAATTATTTATGTCATTGTCTTCCCGTTCACTTTGGTTTAGTTCCTTATTTTCTTCGTCTACGTCTCTAACTTCCCATTCCCCTTCGGGTCTTTTTAAGTGGATCACATTCCGTCTCAATGTTTGACCTATATGTATGTTTGGTATATATGTATGCCCATAGTACCTACATTAACACGTAGTTTACCGTTAACTGACAGATCGTACTACCCTCAACCCAACACTTTGACGCACGGTTTACAATTTTATGAAGGCCCGTACTGCCCACAATGCAACAACTACGCACGGTTAACAATTTCATGAAGGCCCGTACTGCCTACAACACAATAAATATCACGGGACAATTCACACCAATTGACCTAGTCCCAAAGTAAGCTTAGCAAAGCTTGTTTTATGGGTACTACGCAACTGATAAATATAATTATATAGATAGATACATAAAACATATTAAACACCCAAGACCCGAGAACAAACATTCGCATTATTCATACAAATATCTGCCCCGACACGGGAATCGAACCCGGGACCTCAAGCTTCGTAGTCAGGTTCTCTAACCACTAGGCCATCTGGTCGTCGAAATCGACAATGACGCACGGTTTACAATTTCATGAGGGCCCGTACTGCCCAAACACATTTTACGCACGGTTTACAATTTCATGAAGGCCCGTACTGCCTACAACACAATGACGCACGGTTTACAATTTCATGAGGGCCCGTACTGCCCAAACACATTTTACGCACGGTTTACAATTTCATGAAGGCCCGTACTGCCTACAACACAATGACGCACGGTTTACAATTTCATGAGGGCCCGTACTGCCCAAACACATTTTACGCACGGTTTACAATTTCATGAAGGCCCGTACTGCCTACAACACAATGACGCACGGTTTACAATTTCATGAGGGCCCGTACTGCCCAAACACATTTTACGCACGGTTAACAATTTCATGAAGGCCCGTACTGCCTACAACACAATGACGCACGGTTTACAATTTCATGAGGGCCCGTACTGCCCAAACACATTTTACGCACGGTTTACAATTTCATGAAGGCCCGTACTGCCGATACAATTACTTGTGTTTTAAGTGAACACGTGCTTCACGCCCACTTACAAACGTGAAAGTGACACAGGTAGAGTCATTCACGACGACGCGTGCCGTAGTTGTTATTAAAATGTCATTAATGTCTTATTTTGACAGCATCACGCGTCTTCGCGGTTGGCACTTGGTTCAATTAGTTAAAATTGCTGACAAGTAATTCAATTACCAACTACAAACATATCACCCCAAACACTTGCGCTAGTTTCATCTAATTAATAACTCAGTCTCATGATATGTGAGATTTAACAGAAATTTAGTAACCTTACTTTTACATTCATAGTATGAGAGTGGGTAGATGTTCAGTAACCTATTCAACTCATTGTATATGTGTGCCGAAAGATAAAAAGATTGTTTATTCACAAGTGCAATACGGAAATTTCTAATTTTGCAAATGCGGCCACCACGTCGTTTATCTTGGTTATTGTGATCGAAAGAAAGGTCAAGATGTTTGCGTAGAATAATTTTGAGAATAAACATTTGCCTAACAGTTAGGACTTTAGCTATTGAGTACAACTCAACAGTGGGGAATCCAATTGGCTTGCCTAACATGACTTTAAGCACAGCTCTTTGAGCTCTCTCCAAACGGAGAAGTCTGGTCTTTCCAGTTCCTCCCCACGCTGGAAGACAATATGGAACTGATTGCGCCAGCGAAAATATACAGTTTTTAGAATAGTCATATCCGTGACATGTCTAAGGGTCTTAAATATATATAGTTTCTTAACTCTGCCCACAGCTGCTACGACCTGCTCATTCCAAGTCATTAGTGAGTCTATAATAACTCCCAGATAATTTACACATCGAGATTGCGTTAACCCAGGGCAGGTACATTTGTTGTTGTCACAACCGCAGTTGTGTGCTTGTACAACTAGAGGCGGAGAGGGCAGAGAATACGCTCTGGCAGCAAATGGTACGAATGTAGTTTTATTGATATTAATTGTAAGAAGATTGTGTGTCAGCCATTGCATCACCATTTGCATGGTGGTCTCAGCGAGTATGCGAACCTCCTTCCAAGTTGGCGCTTGTAGGATCAGGGCAGTACCATGAGCGTAAGCTAGCACTTTAACATTTTCCATATTAAGATTCCAGAGATCATTTACGTATATCAAAAATAAGAACGCTGCCCTGTGGCACGCCAAATGTAAGAGACATGTCTTCACTTGTGTAGTTACCAATGCGGACCATCTGTGTGCGACAACTTAGGTAACTCTGAAGCATATCGAGTACAAGTCCCCGTACCCCAATTTTTCTAGCTTCTTTTTTTTTTTTTTTTTTTAAGAGGATAGGAATAGAGACAGTGTCAAAAGCCTAAGATAGGTCCAAAACGATGCCTATCGTTTTAAGCTTCGAACTTAAATTGTTTACAATAGAATTAGTGATAGTTAAAACAGCATCTTCAGTTGATCTTCCACTCCGAAAGCCAAATTGAAGATATTTTACTAAGCGACAATTTAAAATCTTTTCCAGGATTTTAGAAAGCGTAGTTAACACTGAGATGGGCCTATAATTATTGACACTGTCTCTGTCTCCACTCTTATAAATAGGATGAACGAGGGCTCTCTTGAAGACGCGGGAAATGTACCCGTCGACAGACAGAGATTATAGACGTGCGTCAAGATTGGCACAAGAACATGTCGAGAGGCCTTAAGCAGAGATGCAGGGATGTTGTCCCAACCTACAGCACAATTGCGAAGTCCCATAATGATTCGTTCAACTTCCTCATTATCAGTTTCCTCCAACGCCATTGAGTTAACTTCACCACTGCTGTGTTGATGCGAGGCAAAACTTGCGCACGACTGACTGGGAAACTTGGCGGCCAAAACTCCCTACCAACACTGCCAAAGTACTGATTAACTATATTAACTGACAATACCGGATTAGGATTCAAGGATAGTAGTTTCTCAGCTGTGGAGGTATTTGGGTTATGATTTGTTATACTTTTAATTAATTTCCAGCCTTCGGATTATTTTTAGCTTTGATAAACTCCATACATTCATAACTCTGCTTAATCTTTTTTAATAGGTTCTTACAGACGTTTCTGTAGCAGGTATATGTCAATTTGCTCAGCTGATCATTGGGATCTTTTTTAGTTTATTTATAAAGTCGGTCACGGTTTCTGATACAGCGTAGCAGACCAGGAGCCATCCACGGTTTAATAATTCTCATCTTGCTACTACCGTTGACAGATCGAGAATGAGTGCTGCCCACATTCGATAGTGTTTCAACAAGAGCATGCGCAGCTATTTCAGCATCAGTAATGGACAAAATAAAAGAAAAATCTGTATTTATAATTCGCTGGACACTAACAGCTTCGTCAAATATAATTTTTGTACGTGACGCTTTGCTTGATATCACCTCACGACAACAAGACAGAATGACAGGGGCATGGTCAGTAATAAACGAATCCAGGATTAAAGTGGTACATGCAGTATCAGACTTAAGTTAAATAAAACGTGATCAAGACAGCTGCCCTTCCTAGTGGGAAAAGTATGGGCCGGCAACCCCATTAGCAGCAACAATATTCAAATATGAATCCGCATCAGCACTACTACAACCAGGTTCCAAATTAATGTTTATATCCCCAATTAGTGCAATTGTTTTGAAACAGTGTAGTGATTTTAGTGTTATATCAAGTGATTCCAGAAAGTTTACAATGTTTCTTGTTGAGGGAGACCAATACATAGGTACCAATCAAGGCCATTTCGTTGGCAAACTTCAGTATAAGACAGTTGGCATCATTGAAAGATGGTTTCACAACGGTACACACCAAACCCGACTTAACAAAAATAACCACCTCATCATTCTGCTTCACGCAATTAGATTTGAAAGATGCGTAGCGTGACAAACTGGGAAGGTATTGGCATTTACTAAGCCAACACTGGCTTAGTATGAGAACGTCAAACACGATATCTATCCTTTTCAGGAGTATTTGAAGTTCATTAAAATTGCAGCCAATGCTCCTAATGTTTAGACCCAGAACCGTGAAGGATTCCCTGACATTTGTAAGATAACTTAAACAATTTCCTGGTGAGCACATAATATACGCTTTAGAAATTGCAATATTATCCAGATCATCACTAATATCAACCGTGCTACCCATTTTTAGCCGACAAATTAACAAACATTTTATAGCAACTTGAGACGTGAGATATTAATTTACATAATGAGATACATCTATATTAAGAATAAGTAAGGTTAATAATTAAACATTGCAATTTGGTTGTATACCTTGGAAAATTATCATCAGCAATATAAGAACAATTATCATCTTCACCCAATAAAGAAACCATGAGAAAATCAACAGGTAATACCAGGATACTTTTAACACCCCATAAAAGTTGCCAAAAAAGTAAACAAAGCAGAATAAAGGCTAGTCACTTATCATTGTTTGATTTATACAAGTTCTGCACATCCTGCTCACTCCTGATGGGAATTACCCCAGCGCCATCTTGCTTACGTAGAAATATCTTGCCATTGGATACCAAACAATACTCAAATCCATTGGTTTTGGCATATTCCTTCGACGTGTAAAACAATCGTTTCATTAGGGGAAAAAGTAACTATTCAATTGATTTCATTGTATGCTTGTTCGCTAACCTATTTGTCTTTATTTAAGTATCATAATATGGAAAGCAAAATAATTAGGAAGGATATCGAACCTTTTGGATAAAATAATAAATAATCGTGTTTTTCTCGAAATAGAACTGGTTGCTTGACCGTCCCAATCTGAGCCGCTCGGCAGTTGCAAGATTCAATTAAAATTGTAATGTTCGTAAATTTAGGACTAATTATTATTGTTTCGAAAGATTTGTCGATTCTGACATTTCTTTGTTTTCATACGTAACGGTGATTACCTACCGCATGTATAATTTGAATATCATTATTTTATTAAATTAGTGTATTCTTGTTGTAAACAAGTATTGTTGAATGTTGAGATACCCTCATTTATTTGCGAAATTATGTGTAATGAACATTTATTATTTTGTAATTATTATTTTTGTTTACTTATCTTTATCCTCGTCGCCACATGTAGTACTCACACAAACAGGGGAAACATATATATATGGCTCGTTACGTCACCAGTAGCCAGGGTAAACACGTCCGCACTCGCCAACGGCTCTCACGTAACTGTTTCCCCACTACCCGCGAACCCGAGACTAGTCATCCTTGTTATAGCTTATATACACAAACACTACAGTGCTCATTTTTGTTACCATTTAATTTGGATTTTTGCTTTTTTTAACGAAAATAAACTTTATCGATCTCTTATAATATAAAGCATCTTATCGGTACATATAAGGATATGTTTATGTTCAAAATAAAACAGACCACATCAAAATGTGTGTTTTTATTTCTGTAACATTTATCTTACACCTCAAATAATTACCCATAGACATATTACCTACCCGAAGTTAACTGCTAACTCAGGGTTAAGTACTCGCAAATCAAATAGTACGAAACTATTTAACCCTACACCGTACATTATACCGGCCTAAGTGTTTTTTCTTCAATGAACTAAAAACAATTTCTTTGCCCACCCGCGACCTTATGATAGCTACGTATGATAGCAAGATATGCATGCTGTTCATGCAGTTCCTCCACCTCCACACTCTAAGAACACACTGTTTTTTTTCTTTTCTCCTTTTTTGGATATGAACCTCCGCAAAGTAACGCCTGATTCAATAAATTATTTAAAGTTGCTGTCTGCATTTTTCACAGAGCTCAGGATCATCATCACAACGATTTGTTCTTTTAACATCGACTTTTTTTTCAAATAGGTAATTTTTTTTTTGTTAGTTTCTATTTCAGGACTATCTGGATTGGCTCCGGTGATCATGCTCGGACCCATCATGCACTATGGCGGCAGAAAAGTCGCCAACCTCTGCGTGACAGTACCCATCCTAATTGGCTGGATCCTGACTCACTTCGCCGGGAACTACAACTCAGAAGGAATGCTATTGGCTGGAATATTCCTGCAAGGACTGCCTCTCGGAGCAGGTTATTTCATGAGCGTGTGTATAGGAGAGTTCTCTTCTCCAAAAATGAGGAATATTCTCCTGAGTGTTAAGATGATAGCAGGAGTGGTAGGTGTCGCTCTTATGCATCTGATGGCATATTTCTTACACTGGAAGAACTTAGCTTGGTTAGGCGCAGTGCCACCAACTTTAGCACTGATTGTGACGTTGTTCTGGCCCGAGACGCCTGAATGGCTAGTGTCCAGGGGACGATACACAGAAGCCGAGACAGTTTTTTACTCCCTCAGAGGTTTCAGCGCCGAAGGAGAGAGAGAGTTGAAACAACTCATAGAAACCGAGAAGGCGAGACGCCGTGAGAATGCTAACAATACAATAATGCATGATCTCTTGAGGAAGTTGAAATCACCTGTGCTGTGGAGGCCTGTTCTAGTGCTTTTTTTCACTATGCTCATCCCTATCATGGGTGGGCGTCACTTCATTGCATCCTACTCAGTCCATTTGGCTGAACAACTAAGCGGCGATAAATCTAAAGGATATTTCTATACCGTTATTGGGAATGCCATTTCTTTGCCAGCCAGCTTTATTCACGTCTACTTCGTTAAATTATTCACTAGAAGGCGTTTGATGTTAGGTTTTGGTTTGGCAGGTGTCGTGCTGCTAGTAGCAGTCTGTCTTATGCTTTACATCAGGACTAAGTATCCACATGAGGTTCTATCATGGTTGATTTTGATCACAATAGCAGTGTATTACTTTTTAGCAAATGTCGCGTTCTATCCCGTATCATATATTCTGATGGGAGAGATTTTTCCGCTGGAGTATAGAGCTATTGGATCAGTTTTTGATGGGATATTAGGGTCTCTTGGGATGGCAGCTGTTGTGGCGGTGATGCGGCTGGAGATTGGTATTGGGACCCATGGGATGCTGCTTGTATTCGCTTCCATCATGTTCCTTAGCTTAATGTACTTGTATGTTGAATTGCCGGAAACCAAGAATAGTACTCTGCATGATGTTGGAGATTACTTTAGAGGCAAGAGTCCGAAAATCAGACGAGCAGATGATGTGTCCAATGTTGAAGAGAATAGGTTTATCTCGAAATGAGAATCATAAGTTTCGAGACTGTTCGTGGAAATATGTGATCCAGTCTCAGCTTATTCGAACAAAGTAAAAAGTAGTACCTAAGTAAGCAATACAGAAAACAGAGAGGCTAAAAATAAGGCTTGTCTAACGCACTCGGAATCACAATCGTTTTCATTTCACCATTTCTTTCTGTCACACGCTGTAAGATGAGGGTAGAAAGAGATGGCCTAAATTTGTCCCACTGTCCACTGCATGCCTCTTGTCAGAAAGAGAGGGTTTGGGCTGTAGTGTTGTATCTAGTCGGGGCTCCGTGCAGATTGGACAATTCACACACATACTTACCGAAAATTACTACTGCGGCACTTTAAATTAATAAAATTTACTTTGTTAAGGCATTATTGTATTGGTAATTAAATAATATGTGAGATTATCTGAAAGTTGCTTTATTATTTTGCTTATTAGTTAATTTTATTTTTAGTTCATTAGACGATTTTTACGCATATATTTTTTTTCTTTGTTACCGTTGAATTTCTTCTCAAGTGAATGCTGGTTTCATCACGAAGTTTTGCTCAACCGTAAAGCTCGTGGTGAATTTCCAATACCTATGTTAGTATAATTATTCTTTTATTTTATACTTGTAAACAAACTATTGAACAAATCACTTTTTTTTATTTATTTTACTACTGTAAGTGACTTTACCTGCGGGCACAATATGTAATATAGCATTTGTAGTTCACTTAAATTAAAACACTTATTTTATTGCAACAAACTATAAACAGAAGGAATGAATTTCAATAACAATGTCGACGGGTCTCTGACTGATCCTAGTATATGTAATTTTTAAGAAATGCGAATTACCTAATAATATTAGATATTGACAATGTGTGTTGCCAGTGAGGGTAAGCTCAGAGACCGTTAGTACTAGAAAGCTGTAATTTGACATGAATATACATATACATATCAGTCACGCCGACAAAGTGGTACAATGGTACAATAAAAAAGGGTAAAAAAAAATTTTACGATACCATCAGTCAAATAAGTGGTCTACCAATTTTAAACAAGTTCCTGTCAAATGAATATGTCGCTATAAAGTCGAACTTTCAAGTTGACAGACACGTCTATTTGGCATTATTGTTTTATGACATGCAAACGATTATCAGCTTTAGGGTGGTAGACCACATATTTGGCTGATGGTACCTCCCATAGACGTAAAGTGGGGGTGATTTTTTTTTCTCGACTAACCCTATATTGTGGGGTATCGTTGGATAGGTCTTTTAAAACCATTGGGGGGTTGCTAAGACAATTTTTCTATTCAGTGATCTGTTTGCGAAATATTCAACTTTAAAGTGCAAATTTTCATTGAAATCGAGCGTCCCCCCTCCCCCTTCTAAAATCTAAACTGTTGGGTGGAAAAATTTGAAAAAATTCAGAATGGTAGTAAATATATCAAATTTACAAGGAAATTATAGCGGCTAAGATTGCTTGAGAATTATTAGTAGTTTAAGAGTAAATAGCAGCCTAAACTTGGAAGATTCAGTACACAATACGAAATCCTTAGAAAAATATTATTTGATTTTTTCGTAATGGCTACGGAACCCTATCCTGGGCATGTACGACACGCTCTTGGCCGGTTTCTATTTATTGGCCATGAAGATAAAATTGTTATGACAGCTGTTAATTACAATAATAAAAGTAGCGTCGACTACATTAATATTGTACTGAGCCCGCCACACTTCCGTACAAAAATTCTTGTTGTCTTATTTGATTTTTTTTATTCTCCGTTCATGGTCAAACTATTTATGATTTTGATGTTTTTGTTTTCCCTCCAAAACTTGCAGCGTGGACGTAGGCAAAGCCACCGTCAGGCTTAAATGGAACTGGGTTGTCCACGTATGCCACGTATGCACCCAGAAAGGTGAGCATTCAATGTATATCTTACGATGGCTATCAGCTCCGCGGCAGACTTTTTCTAACCTCGTCTTATACAGAAACACATATTATTATGACAGAAAAAAATTATGGAAACGAGTGTGATTTCAGTGTTAGACAATAAGGTCTCGGACACATTATTCAGCGGTTGGCCAAATATAATTGCAGACATGGCGAGTTGGAAATCAAGGGGAGAGGCAGAGGTCCAGCTGTGGGAGCCAGGCTAATAATAGTTAATTGTGTCACAAGGGAGCAAAATGGTGTATTTACGGCGAGGGCGTACATTGAATCCAGAATGTAGCGAAGGATTCTACAATAGAATCCTGAGCGTAGCGAGGGATTCTAAAGTAGAATCCTGAGCGTAATGAGGGATTCAAGTGTTAACGCCCAAGATGAAAATAATTTTGCTCCCGAGTGACTCATACAACTTTTCACATCGAGCATTAAGAAACTTGAAAAAAATAATTCTAAATATTATTATAGAAAAAACAGCATAGAAAATGGCGTGGCTTTACAATTATCAACTTCAAAAAATGGCATTTGCAATAAAATACTTAGAAAAGCCTTGAACAGAAAAGTTGCACTTTGCTCCCTCTCGTCAGGGAGGAAAAGTTACTTTTCTGAAGGAGAGGTGTGAAAAAAATATTTTAACTAAGGAAGGCACGGGGGATCGGAGAGCTGGCACTGGCAGCTTCCTCGCACAACGTATCGGCATTGCTTTACAGTGAAGAAACGCTGCGAGACTTTGGGTTCATGCCGCGGTAGAGGGTTTCCTATATTTTTTCCAGTTTACAAGATTTTATTTAACATGCCCTATATTGTTGTTGTTGTTGGATCCAATCTTGCAAGTTCATTTGGTTGAACCCGCTTCCAGTGATCGGATTGACTTGAAATTTGACAATACAATAATCTGGTAGTGACATCCTGGTTGTTCAGGAACCGTTAAGAGTTAACGGCATCGACTTGAAATTTGTTACGGGAATGTAGTTTGGATGACATGACAATGTAAGTGCAATTAACAAAAAGTACAGTCAGCACAAAAGCTTGTATTATTAATCAAATTTTTGCAAAAACCTTATTTCTCACCATCAAAATTGCGAACGACAACCAACTTTATATAAGGGAAACGAGTGCGGACGGCACATAATATTTTTAAATGTATGTATATTTGTAATGAAAACAAAGTATAAGTTAGGTACTTACATATATTTCCGTGACACTGCTTCCACTCATTCGGTACCTAAGTGATTGTGAAATGGTTGTAAAGCCAGAATGGAAACAGGTAAGAATCTAAGCGTTTTAGTTTTTTTTTTAATAATGAAAATAACGGAATTGACGTCATGTAAGAGATACAAAGTAGGTAAACAGAAAATAAATATGGTTTAAAATGGATGAAAATAAATGAATGACGTTGATAAAGAACGTTGAACCGTAACACTGATTTAAAACATTGAAGTGTGGGAAACGTGGGACGGAGAAAGAGAGAAAGGAAACACGTGTGTTCGATTAGTTAGAAAGTCCGTGTAATACTGCTTCAGATGACTTACTCTTATTCATCACTTAAAACTAGGTAGGTATCAATATCTATACTGTCACACGTCAGCATAACAACATTCCTCTCTCATAACTACAAGGTGTAAATAAAAACTGAAAACCTCAGACGCCTCGATAGCTTTTTATTTTATTTTAATTGTTGTCGCATGAAAATTTATTAGGGCTATAATTAAGTTAAATCAAACATTTACAATGATTTTTCAAAAAGTAATATTTATGATTTATTGGTTATTAATTATAAAAGGAATTATTATGATTAAATAGTTTCAAACAGCACGGAAGTTCGTAACAGTCATCTCGCCGAATGGTCCCGACGTTTACCGAACGGAGGTGGGAGAATTAAAAAGATTTCAAGAGGAGAGACACTTTTTTCTGAACCTCCGTGCTGGTTAAACGTTCCTAGCTTAAGTTGAGTAGTCGTTCGTTGTACATTTAAAATAGATTAAAATAAAAAGGCATCTGTATCGTGACCACTTCTTTTATTTAATATCAGAAGTGGGATCGTACCAACACCATGCCTCCATTTCGGCCAACTGGCGAAAACACTCGTAAAAGAAAGAGAAAATCGCGGTCTAGTTCCCGGCACGCACGTCGGCGTACTCGATTGCGCTCGACGTCGCGACGCCGCCGTCACGATTCGTCGTCGTCGACGACCAGTAGTGGGTCGTCCCCGTCATCATCGTCAACATCAGGGAGCAGCACGACCAGCAGTAGCACCAGCAGTAGCTCGGACCGCGGACGCAGCCGGAAAAGGGTAAAACGAGGCAAACGCTCACGGCGTCGCCGCGACAAGTCGAAAACCGTAAGTCAAAATGCAATCTTATCATCTGTGATCCCGGAGTTTGACCCGTTAGTGGACGATATAAATATGTGGATTAATGTAGTAGAAGCTAATTCTCGTGCGTTTGGCTGGTCCGATAGGCAAATAATTTTTCAAGCCTTGCAAAAATTGCGGAATACCGCCAAAACTTGGTATGATTCGTTACTTAAAACGGAAACACGTTGGACGACTTGGCGCTGGAAGAATTGGCGACACACACTTCTAGATACATTTGAGACCAAGCGAAACATGTTTTTCATGTTAAAAGAACTAATGCAAACAAAACCTGTAGAAGGTCAGTCTTTATATGAATTTTATTTTCAACAAAAGAGCCGTATAGATAGATTAAATTTAGTATTTTCTGACCAAGATATCATATCAATTGTTGTTGGTTTGATTGGGGATAAAAATATTAGCACTGCAGCCGAGGCGGGTAGTTTTCGATATTGTGACGACTTAGCCTCATTTTTGCATAATAAAACTTTCACGTCACAAGATAGCAGAAATCAATCTATTCAAAAACATTCCATTAATTCAATGTCAAAGCAGCTGACTTCTCGACCTTCATCAGTTTTCGTTGAAAAGAAATTAGATATGGCGGGTAATGATTCAAGTATTGTTGACGGTAGAATTAAATGTTTTATTTGCGGAGAAGGTGGGCATAAACGATTTAATTGTAAACTGAAAAATAACAATAATTTAAAATGCAGCTTTTGTCAAAAACCAGGGCATTTAGAACTTGCATGTCGTTCAAAACCCAGTAGTAATTCAACGCCGAAGGTCGAAAAGGACGCTGAAGTCAAATTGATAAGTACGTCAAATGCTAAGAATAAGTTTTTTAAGGAAGTAAGTTTAAATGGTTGTAAACATCAAGCTTTTATTGACATGGGAAGTGATTGCTCGCTAATTACCTATGAATTGGCGCGACAGTTAAATCTACCCCCATACAAATTAAATAATCCTGTTGTGTTAACTGGTTTTTCGAATGATTCTCGGACTCAGGTGACTGATGCGGTTGAAACGTTATTGAAAGTAGATAGTGTCGAGTTATCTACTATATTTTATTTGACAAATGTTCTGTCCGGCTGTGACATCTTAATAGGTCGAAATTTTACGGAAAGTAGGGAGCTTATTTATACCAGAGTGGGCGACAGTTTAGTTTTCCAAAAGGTCACCCAGGAACAAGTTCTAAGAATAGAATCATCGTTGTCTAATGCAAGTTCAGATGAGCATATCGGAATGCTTAAGGAAATATTCACGAAATTTCCTAAATGCATTTCAAATGATTTAGCTTCTCTAGGGAGTACGTCCTGTGTAGAATTAGAAATAGAGTTGACTACTAACAAACCGGTATGTCAGCGCCCTTATCGTATGTCTGAATCTCAGAAGCAGGTCACGCGGCAAATAATTGATGAATTGTTAGAAGCAGGAATAATTCGGGAAAGTAGCTCGCCTTACGCCAGTCCGGTGCTCCTAGTTGATAAACCAAATGGACAAAAAAGACTTTGTGTTGACTACCGTCAGTTAAATAAAATTACGGTGCAAGAAAAATATCCGATGCCTTTGGTCGAAGATCTAATTGATAGGCTCAAAGGTTGTAAAGTTTTTACATCTATCGATTTAAAAAGCGGCTATTACCAAATCAAAATTAAGGAATCTTCAATTCATAAGACGGGATTTGTCACCCCCGATGGGCATTTTGAATTCTTGCGTATGCCTTTCGGCATTTGTAACGGGCCGTCGGTTTTCCAAAAACTAATGAATACAGTGTTAGGAAAGCTTCGTTTTGACAGAGTAATATGCTATATGGACGATTTGCTTATAGCCACAAATACAGTACGAGAAAACGCGGAATGCTTAGAGGTGGTACTAAACGTTTTACAAGTGAATGGGTTAACTATTAACATTGATAAATGTTCATTTTTCCGAAATTCAGTTAACTTTCTAGGTTATGAAATTAACGAAACAGGTATTCGCCCAGGTAAAAAGAAGCTAGAAGCAATTAAAAACTACCCACCACCAACGAACATTCATCAGGTTCGTCAATTTTTAGGATTGTTAAATTATTTTAGGAAATTCATTAAGGATTGTGCCCTTTTATGTAAACCCCTGACGAAATTGCTTAAAAAAGGAGCATCCTGGGAATGGGGGCCCGATCAACTCAAATCGTTTGATGTATTAAAAAACGCGCTATCGGATGCATCACTGACAATATTTGATCCTAAATTACCGGTTACTATGTATACTGACGCTAGTCGTGACGGCATAGGGTGTATTTTGGTACAATTGACGGAAACTGGTGAGAGGCCCATTCATTTTTATAGCAGACAAACTACAGATGAAGAGAAACGCTATCATTCATTTGAATTAGAGTTCTTAGCCATAACAGTAGGTTTGCAAAAGTTCAGGCATTATTTACTAGGGACACATTTTAAAATAGTCACAGATTGCAGCGCGGTCAAACACACAATTAACAAGAAAGAAGTAAACTCTCGCATAGGTAGATGGGTTTTGTTAACACAAGAATATACTTTTGAAATAGAACATAGGCCAGGAACACAAATGCAACATGTAGATGCTTTGAGCCGGAATCCGGTTCTGGAATCACGTCCCATGATCACTGAAAGTGTGATGTCAATAACAATAGCGGAATCTGACTGGCTGTTATCGGTTCAGCTGCAGGACCCTAATATACGTGCGATAAAAGATATTTTAGAGTCAGGTGAGGCCGAAGCTCATAAACAAATATTTAATAATTATGAATTATTGGGTAGTAAGGTTTATCGCAGTACGGAGTATGGTCGGCGTTGGCTGGTACCGAAACAATGTATCTGGCAAATTATTAGACTTAACCATGATGACTGCGGTCACTTTGCTGTAGATAAAACTTTAGAAAGAATCAAGGACAAATATTGGTTCCCTCGAATGAAAAAGGTTATCTCAAAATATATAAAAAATTGCCTCAACTGTATTTACTTCAAAAACATACATGGGAAAAAGCCAGGTAAATTGTTTCCAATACCAAAATATGCCAGACCGTTCCATACGTTGCATATTGACCATTTAGGCCCATTTGTAAAAACACAAAAAAATAATACCTATTTGCTCGTTATGGTTGATTCGTTCACAAAATTCGTTTTTATTGCTCCTGTACGCAACACAAAGAGTAAAGTAGTTATAAATGAACTAAATAGACTTTTCAAGATATTTGGAAACCCTAAAAGGCTGATATGTGACGCGGGTAGTGCATTTACATCTAAGATGTTTAGAGATTACTGTATAAATAAAAATATAAGACGACATATCATTGCTACCGCGATGCCACGTGCTAACGGGCAAGTTGAAAGGTTTAACCTTACAATTTTAGAAGCTCTACGTAGTTTAGGGGCTAACACAGATAGTAAAAGGTGGGACGAACATATTGAAAACATTCAACAGAGCATCAATAGTACTGTCAACAAAACCACATGCGCTGTACCAAGTGAGGTATTTTTTGGCTACAGACTTCAAACAGATGCTGATAAAATTATGGCAGACACTGAAGAACGAATAGTTGATGTAACGGACTTGAGAAATAACGTTGACAAAAAGATAAAAGAAAGTGCACAGAGACAGAAGGAAACTTTTGATGCTAAACGGAAAGATGCTTATAATTTTCAAACTGGTGACTTGGTGGTGGTGAAAATACCGAGTCAAAGTAATGATGGGCAAAGCACTAAATTATTACCTGTGTTCAAAGGCCCATTTCAGGTTACAGAGGTTTTAGGACAAGACCGATATAAAATAGCAGACATGAGAGGTGCCGACAGATCTACGAAACGATATGATGGTGTGACCTGTGTTGAAAACATGAAACCCTGGATAAATATCAATAACATGAACGTTTAAAAGGTCGAGAATGGAAAAGCGGATGTTGTCAGGTACCTATTCAATTTATTACTAAAAAAAAAAAAAAAAACCTTTTTCCCCTATTTAACTGATATTTGACTCCCAAATTGTGTATGACTGTGTTGTCTGGTGCATTCGCTTCGAACACTTAAAAATGGTACACAGTCCTAACTGACAAGCTGGCCGTCGATGGAACAGCAATGGGAATTTGTGGGACTGTGTGACTATTTTGGTGATTCGGGTTGGTTTTCTAAATACACTAACCGCCGAAGGGATAGTGGCATTTAGAAATCTTAGGTGAAATCATGCGGTTAAGTTACTCTGCCGCCGAAGGAAAGAGTACACTTTAAATAACATGCAAAAATCTTAGTTGTTGGCCGGCGATGGAACAACTACTAAAGATTTAGCTATAGTCACAATAGTCACTCTGGCCACAAAATTAAACTTCATCTTATTGTTCTCAGATATTGCACCAGACTATAACGCATTCGAGGACGAATGCGTGCGCAGGATAGCCGGATGTTGTCGCATGAAAATTTATTAGGGCTATAATTAAGTTAAATAAAACATTTACAATGATTTTTCAAAAAGTAATATTTATGATTTATTGGTTATTAATTATAAAAGGAATTATTATGATTAAATAGTTTCAAACAGCACGGAAGTTCGTAACAGTCATCTCGCCGAATGGTCCCGACGTTTACCGAACGGAGGTGGGAGAATTAAAAAGATTTCAAGAGGAGAGACACTTTTTTCTGAACCTCCGTGCTGGTTAAACGTTCCTAGCTTAAGTTGAGTAGTCGTTCGTTTGTACATTTAAAATAGATTAAAATAAAAAGGCATCTGTATCGTGACCACTTCTTTTATTTAATATAATTAACCGACTTCAAAAAAAAGAGGAGGTTATCAATTCGGTTGTATTTTTTTTTTTTTTTTAATGTTTGTTACCTCAGAACTCCGTCATTTATGAACCGATTTCAAAAATTTTTTTTGAGTTCGTCTAGGAATGCTTTCAATTAGGTCCCATAAGCAGCAAATTAGGATCTGATGATTGGATCTTAAGGAAATCGAGGGAACTCTTCAAATATTGTAGGGATACCTATAGTAATTTGGATATATTTAGCAGTAACTCGTGCATTTGCTCTTGCAAATCATAATTTGGTGAAGTGGAACTGATGATGAAGACCAGATTTGACCAACGGAACTACTACTATCAATAACAAGTATTGCACGGGTTAAATTTAAATTATCATGATTAATATACTTACCTAGATAAGCAACTAAGAAGAAGCTTTAAGTTAATGATTCTTTCGAACTGATCTGATGCTGAAGCCAGAAGGTAGGCAACGGAACTCTGTTATAAAACAACGTAACTAAGTCGTGTTTGAGCTTAATGGAATCGTTGTGAGATGTTCTTTGGCTACAAATCACTAAAGTGATAAATAAAAATAAAAAATTAACAAAAAAGTAAAACCGACTCAAAAAAATAAAAAATAAAAAATGGAACCGACTACAAAACCCTTGAAAATATTTTCTAGGTAAGTAGGTACGTACTAGCTCGAAGTCGGTGACTCAGCACGACCCAGCAGGAGGGATTGAAACCCATAGTATGTAGGTGAAGTAGACGACTATTGTGAATTGTCTCACTCTTGCTGGCTCGTGCTGAGGCACCGACTTCGAGCTAGTACGTACCTACTTACCTAGAAAATATTTCAAGGGTTTTGTAGTCGGTTCCATTTTTTGTTATTTTTTTATTTTTTTGGAGTCGGTTTTACTTTTTTGTTAAATTTTTTTTAGTTTATCGTTTTCATTTTCAAATACCCTAAGTTTTTAAAAAATAATCGTAAGTTTTTTTTTCCAACTCTACTCTTATTTGTCAGTTTAATCCAGGAATCCACCCAATTAAAGTTATGAACCATTTTTAAATTTTGTTTTATATGGTTTGCCGCAGGTTTTTTACGTATTGGGGCTTCAATTCAATATGATGTCCAAGGGCACCGCGATGGCGTTCCCTGCGACGCTCATCCCCGCCCTCCAGGAGCCCGACAGTGGGATCAAAATAGACCTGGAGCTGACGTCATGGCTTGGTAACTACACCCATAAAAACCGCCAAAGGATATTTTTAATTCCGAGACAGATTTGAACATTTCAATATAGACATACCTATTACCCGAAGTTAACTGCTAACGCAGGGTTAAGTACTCGTAAATCAAATAGTACGAAACTATCCCTACACCGTACATTATATCGGCCCTAAGTGTTTTCTTCTTCAATGAACTAAAAACTATTTCTTTGCCCACCCGCGACCTTATGATAGCTACGTATGATAGCAAGATATGCGTGCTGTTCATGCAGTTCCTCCAGCTCCACACTCTAAGAACACACTGTTTTTTTTTCTTTTCTCCTTTTTTGGATATGAACCTCCGCAAAGTAACGCCTGATTCAATAAATTATTTAAAGTTGCTGTCTGCATTTTTCACAGAGCTCAGGATCATCATCACAACGATTTGTTCTTTTTACATCGACTTTTTTTTTCAAATAGGTAATTTTTTTTTGTTAGTTTCTATTTCAGGACTATCTGGATTGGCTCCGGTGATCATGCTCGGACCCATCATGCACTATGGCGGCAGAAAAGTCGCCAACCTCTGCGTAACAGTACCCATCCTAATTGGCTGGATCCTGACTCACTTCGCCGGGAACTACAACTCAGTAGGAATGCTATTGGCTGGAAGATTCCTGCAAGGACTGCCTCTCGGAGCAGGTTATTTCATGAGCGTGTGTATAGGAGAGTTCTCTTCTCCAAAAATGAGGAATATTCTCCTGAGTGTTAAGATGATAGCAGGAGTTGTAGGTGTCGCTCTTATGCATCTGATGGCATATTTCTTACACTGGAAGAACTTAGCTTTGTTAGGCGCAGTGCCACCAACTTTAGCACTGATTGTGACGTTGTTCTGGCCCGAGACGCCTGAATGGCTAGTGTCCAGGGGACGATACACAGAAGCCGAGACAGTTTTTTACTCCCTCAGAGGTTTCAGCGCCGAAGGAGAGAGAGAGTTGAAACAACTCATAGAAACCGAGAAGGCGAGACGCCGTGAGAATGCTAACAATACAATAATGCATGATCTCTTGAGGAAGTTGAAATCACCTGTGCTGTGGAGGCCTGTTCTAGTGCTTTTTTTCACTATGCTCATCCCTGTCATGGGTGGGCGTCACTTCATTGCATCCTACTCAGTCCATTTGGCTGAACAACTAAGCGGCGATAAATCTAAAGGATATTTCTATACCGTTATTGGGAATGCCATTTCTTTGCCAGCCAGCTTTATTAACGTCTACTTCGTTAAATTATTCACTAGAAGGCGTCTGATGTTAGGTTTTGGTTTGGCAGGTGTCGTGCTGCTAGTAGCAGTCTGTCTTATGCTTTACATCAGGACTAAGTATTCACATGAGGTTCTATCATGGTTGATTTTGATCACAATAGCAGTGTATTACTTTTTAGCAAATGTCGCGTTCTATCCCGTATCATATATTCTGATGGGAGAGATTTTTCCGCTGGAGTATAGAGCTATTGGATCAGTTTTAGATGGGATATTAGGGTCTCTTGGGATGGCAGCTGTTGTGGCGGTGATGCCCTGGCTGGAGATTGGTATTGGGACCCATGGGATGCTGCTTGTATTCGCTTCCATCATGTTCTTTAGCTTAATGTACTTGTATGTTGAATTGCCGGAAACCAAGAATCGTACTCTGCATGATGTTGGAGATTACTTTAGAGGCAAGAGTCCGAAAATCAGACGAGCAGATGATGTTTCCAGTGTTGAAGAGAATAGGTTTATCTCGAAATGAGAATCACAAGTTTCGAGACTCTTCGTGGAAATATATGATCCAGTCTCAGCTTATTCCAACAAAGTAAAAAGTAGTACCTAAGTAAGCAATACAGAAAACAGAGAGGCTAAAAATAAGGCTTGTCTAACGCACTCGGAATCACAATCGTTTTCATTTCACCATTTCTTCTGTCACACGCTGTAAGATGAGGTAGAAAGAGATGGCCTAAATTTGTCCCACTGTCTACTGCATGCCTCTTGTCAGAAAGAGAGGGTTTGGGCTGTAGTGTTGTATCTAGTTGGGGGCTCCGTGCAGATTGGACAATTCACACACATACTTACCGAAAATTACTACTGCGGCACTTTAAATTAATAAAATTTACTTTGTTAAGGCATTATTGTATTGGTAATTAAATAATATGTGAGATTATCTGAAAGTTGCTTTATTATTTTGCTTATTACTTAATTTTATTTTTAGTTCATTAGACGATTTTTACGCATATATTTTTTTCTTTGTTACCGTTGAATTTCTTCTCAAGTGAATGCTGGTTTCATCACGAAGTTTTGCTCAACCGTAAAGCTCGTGGTGAATTTCCAATAGGTACCTATGTTAGTACATATATAATTATTCTTTTATTTTATACTTGTAAACAAACTATTGAACAAATCACTTTATTTATTTATTTTACCTACTGTAAGTGACTTTACTTGCGGGCAAAATATGTAATATAGCATTTGTAGTTCACTTAAATTAAAACACTTATTTTATTGCAACAAACTATAAACAGAAGGAATGAATTTCAATAACAATGTCGACGGATCTCTGACTGATCCTAGTATATGAAATTTTAAGAAATGCGAATTACCTAATAATATAATTAATATATACATGAACTAAAATAATTTCCTTTGCTCACCCGCGACCTTTACGATAGCTTAGCATATGCAATATGCTGTTCATGCAGTTTCCACTCCACACTGTAAGAACACACACAAATCAACACAAACCCATCTATACCACCACCACATACACTGACGCGTTTTCGAACTCAACCAGAGCTATCTTCAGAGTGACACAACAGGGTGTGATGTGTGTGTTCTTACAGTGTGGAGGTGGAGGAACTGCATGACACGCATATTTGCATAACTTAGCTATCGTAAGGTCGCGGGTGAGCAAGGAATTATTTTTAGTTCATTGATATGGACCTCCGCAAAGTAACGCCTATTCAATAAATATATAATAATAAGTTATTCTCTTTTTATTTTCTTTTCGTGATTTTGACATTTTTATTGTATAACTGTTTTTAATAAATTATTATTGTATTAGTTACTTATAGTTTGTGACAATAAAGATAAGTTAATGCCTAATAATATATAGATATTGACAATGTGTGTTGCCAGTGATGTCATATGGATCCGAGACGTGGTGCTTTACTTTAGGCCTTATAAATAGGCTCAGAGTTGCTCAGCGAGCTATGGAGAGAGCTATGCTTGGAGTTTCTCTACGGGATCGAATCAGAAATGAGGAGATACGTAGAAGAACAAGGGTCACGACATAGCCAAGCGAAATAGCTCGTTGAAGTGGCAATGGGCGGGCCATATAGCACGGAGAGCAGATGGCCGTTGGGGCCGAAAAGTTCTCGAGTGGAGACCGCGAATTGAAAAATGCAGCGTAGGACGTCCACCAACAAGATGGACGGATGACCTGGTTAAAGCTGCGGGTTCACGGTGGATGCAGGCCGCTGCCAACCGAAGCAACTTGGGGTCTGTGGGGGAGACCTATGTCCAACAGAACAGTGGACGTCCTACGGCTGAGATGATGATGATGATGATTAGATATTCCAGTTTCATCTACGAGGCTTAGTCAGAGACCTGTCAGTAAAATTATAACATTAGAATGTAGATATAGGGCGAAAGTCTCGAAAACGTTGAGCACTTACACCATAATCCGGCAACAACAATGGCCAGGTTTATCGCCGCTAATTAAGGCCGGGCAATTATTAACCGGCATTGTCGCTGCGCCATTACGGCGGGCATCAACTGGGCTGCGAATATTTAATAATAATTGGCTTGGCTTTGTTTAACCGGGCGGGACACGCCCCGGGTAGCGACAGCAAACAAGAATGCCCGGGTGTTTTTGGGTCATTGTTTTTCATTCTGACGACCGGATGGCCAAGTGGTTAGAGAACCTGATTATGAAGCTTGAGGTCTCAGGTTCGATCCCCGGTCGGGCACTCGGGCAGATATTTTTATGGAAAATACTTTTTATAGAACACACAAGTTGTCCATCGCAGTTCAATACCGCAAAGTGGCAAGTGTATTGGTATCTTTGCGCCTGGTATGACGCCGGGCGGTTTATTTGTCTGACTGTGTATTTATCTGACCTTTTTTTAGCTATTCTAAATAAAAATAAATAAATAATAAACCTTAAAAATATATACATAAGTATCTAATTTGTTTGGTACTTTTTTCTGCCGAGTTTAAAAACAAGCTAGTTATATTTTATGTGGAGATGTTACAAAAGATCAAACGTAAATATCGTTTGAGCTGAGACAAGCCCAATGCGTTTGTTAGTGTTTGATCTTTGCTTTCACCACGTAAAACATACCGGAATTATGTATAAAAATACTCACTAAGCAAATTTTCTTGATTGCCTGAATACAAGAAACAAACAAGTTATATTACGATTTGAACGTTTTCAACTCGGCTGTTTGTAAATTGAGTCTTATTACACCGCTGTCAATTGGACGGACCCATCTCTTCCCGTGGGTGTCGTAAAAGGCCACAAAGGGACCTGATGTTAGAGTGGGCAGCGCTCTCTGTTGCCAACTACGAACTCTGGACTCCAGCACTGCAGACTGGGCGTCAAGGGGAGACTACCACACTATTTTAATAATAATAATAATAATAAATTCATTTATTTCGGGCAACTTGGCCCATACAATAAATACTTTACAGACTAACATATGTTCATAAGTATTTAAATCAATAATATTTAAAACTAATTTGGTGACAAAACGGCGTGACCCCGTTGAGTCACCGTCCCCGACGTCGCATTCATCTGCGGCATGGTGCCCCGGAACCGCCGGAACACGACGTCTTTCGGCCAGAAGGCAGCACTCGCGATGGTCCCCATCAGCAGCCGCGGCACGCGCACCACAAACGAGCTGAAGTGAACGTAGTGGCGCGACTGCAGCTGGAACACCCTCAGCCTATTTCCGATAACATATTTTCAAGGTGTCAAATAGGCATGCACCATTTTTTTCTTTATTTGGCTGCAGCTGAAAATCAGCGCTGTGGTTCCGTACCTCAGCATTGCTGAGCTGCCAGCCCTTTCGGCTAGCTATAAGTTTACTTTACTTAAACATTAAGTTATGTACCTGATGTATGCTACCTACAAGTTAATGTATATTGCGAATAAACTTTTTCTTTCTTTCTTTCTCTTCCGGCGGACGTATTCCACCACATCTGCGACTGCGACGGTGTGATGCAGACGCGACGCGTTTCCCAAAAAAGTTGTCATGAAGGTTCATTGCTGATCCTCAACGTATGACCTTGACCACTCTTTAAAGTGTGTAGCAATTTAGAAGAAGAAGAGAGAAATCATAATACCGTTTATTAAAAATGTTACGAATACGTGGTACAAGTGTTATTTGTAAAGCTATAATAATTAAAAAAAAAACTCGTCAAATGGTTTATGTCTAAGAACAATGAATACCTTTGTGAATAATCAACTGTTTAAATGCAAAAATCATAAATAACATTATACATTTTCTTGTTTGGTTTTGCAATGCCCTTGTGATGCAGATCGCAGCGTGATGATCAGAATCACAATCAGAATCAGAATCAGAAAAAATGTTTATTGTAGAACATAGGTAGGCTGTAAGGATACAGAGTTGTTAAGACATTTGATGATTGATGTATCCGGGTAGGTATTGTGCCGACGCTACCGGCCCGTTAAGCCGGTTACGCCGGGCAGTAATGGCGGCGTCATTTGTGCGAATTATAATTGGTGATAACGCGCCGCTGTAATAGACAACTCAATTTACGGCATCATGCGACTGGTTATTTTACTTTGTTTTTTTTTACAATCTTTTATTCACTCAACTTGCATTGTTTTTATAGCACCCATAAGACAGACAAAATCAGTTCTTAACTTATCACCAATTCGGCCCGCTAATTAAGTAAAAAAACAAACCGTATAAAACAAAAAACAACACGCGAACAGCCAACCGACACACTTGAAGCTCATTCCAGAACGAATTTGCTAAATAATATGAGCGTCGCTTCCGCTCGCTCGCTAAGATGCGAGTTGACAAGAAATGAATGACCTGGTACCACGAAACACAGTTTACGCGTTGACAAGCGATGCTCGTCATGCTGTTAACATAATAAGTATGTACTTAACAACTCTCGGAGTTGACTTCAATTCTTGCAAGTCGAATTTAACCCAATTGTAGATAATCGAAGTGACTTGAAATTTGGTATGGATATAAGCAGAGAGAATTATCATGGCATTTTTGAACTGCCATAGTGACTTCTCAGTTATCGACTTCCGATATACATACTTATATCGATACACAACATAGGCACTAAAGAATATTAAAACTGGAGGTAAACAATAGGCGGCCTTAAGTTAAAGAGCGATCTCTTCCAATTAATTTTTGCAGTTGAAAATGTGAAATAGACATATGCAATGAACAATGAATGGATAACAATTTCTAATTAATAATTTCATATCAGTTTTTTTTAAATTTAATGTTGAAATTCTTCTGTTGTAATGTTAACAAGTGTTCCGTTAATGTCTCTATAAAAGAAATACTTAAATGATTTTTTTTTCATGTTTTCTGCTTTTAAACTACTTCTTTTACAGTCAAATATCCATTTTTATGCGGAAAAAGAACGCTTTATATAACATGATAAGTTTACGACATTCTTATATATCGACATCATTTAGGTAGAGTCAATAAGTGAGAAGTCACTATGACAGGTCAAAAAATGCCATGAAAATTCCGCTCTCTGGATATAAGTCATATATAGTACTTGCATGAATTAGTTGGATGCGAGAACAACCTTTTAGTTCCGGTAAAACTCAACGCACAGGCTAAGCAAAAATAAATAGCAGTCGTTACTCTTATTTGCTGATATATTCAAAGGTTTCCTACCTGACCATACCTTGCTGACCAACTTAGTCATTTTGGCTAGCCAAATAAGTACATTTTCACGTTCAAAATATACCTACGAATACTTTACCAACCAGTTGAATTATTCCCATTTTTAAATGACCTTTTCAAAAGCGCAACAGTAATCCAATAACGTTTTAAAGCCACTGACTTGTAATCCTGCGCAGGTGTCCTTTACCGTTTGACACCCTTTTAGTGTTACGGTTGGCCTGGCTACGACTCTTCCCACAATTTCCCTGTACATTGCGTGTTTTATTAAATTATGGTTATGCCGTGAGCATTTCGGCCGTGCAATGTACGGAGAATTTGCTTACCGTGTCGTGTTTTGGGGCTGTTTCATGGGGTGGGACACCTGTAATAATCATTAGTCATTTTGTACGCGGTTTGTGCACGTGTAGTGTTAATTGGAGTTCAATTTGGAACACATTTGAATTATTACATTAACTACTCATTGTATTGGAAATAATGTATCGAGAAAATACGAGTACTGAAGTAATTTTTTTTTGTTCTAACGATCCAAAGTGAAAAACCAATTTAATTGATGGTACAAATAATCTTATCTTACCCCCGTTGAATTTATAAATCTGAAAATAAAATCATAAATTATTTTTAACGAATTAAAAGAAACTATGTATTACAACTATAGGGTCTCAACAAGTTAGCGAGTAAGTTAATCAACACTTAATATTAAATAGGTACCTATTTGCCACATTGCGATACTGCACGACTGTACGTAGCCTGACGCACTTGGTCGATTTTTCTTTCTTTAGCCTGCCTGTATTATTATATTTATTGTTTGGGTCAAATCTTTGACCCACTTCAGCGGTCCAATTGACTTGAAATTTGACACACAATTAAATTTGGTGACAATACAATAATCTGGTAGTTGACATCCTTGTGGTCCTGGTCCTGCCAGGATCGTCTCCGCAGGAGTGAACTCCTCAATGTTGAATGGTACCGACCGCCTTGAAATTTGGTACAGTTTAAATGACAATGTAAAGTACAGTCAA
>NW_027413043.1:31616-47488 GCF_025370935.1 Choristoneura fumiferana
GTTTGTAGCGAAGCTTACCCAAAATTCAATGAACCTCGGGCAAGCCCCACAACACAACACTTATGTGCAATGCACTATAAATGAAACGTATAATTTTGAGATATGATTAATAAAGATTTAATGTAAAAAAAATCAGCCGATGAAATAACAGAGTAGTATTAACGGGTCGTCATATTGTTTTGCCAAAAGATTACCGAAATCATGGAGGCCTTCGTGGGCTTTTAGAATTTTGAAAAATATAGTACAAAATATATATGGAATGGGCAAATAAACTATGCAAGTAGTTTTCGAAATTACTAAATAATTCGCGATACTTTAGAGCGTAACACCAAGTAGGATCTTATGCGCATAAAATTCTATTAACAGTAGAAAAGAGTTCCGAACGTGTTTGCTTAAGACTACGATATAAAACTGAAGCGAAAAGTTAGAAAAACATAGAATACTTTTAAAAAAAATGTGAAACTACTGAAATTTTAAAATAGTTCGCCGTTATAAGCCAAAAAATAAAGTTTTTAGTAAGAAACTCCAAAAGTTTGTGACAATCTTCACGTGGTCTTTGTTGTTGGTGTGGAGCGGTTCCCCTGTCACTGGATGCAGGCAACAATCCCGACACCGAAGCGATGACAAATTATGCCCACAATCGTGTGCGGAGCGCAGTACGATGTCCACAAAAATCCACACCGTAAGGTGGGAGCTGAAAAGATAAAAGAGACTAAGAATTCATTCAAACCATGAGCCCTAACAAAACCTAAATTCGCTACAAAACAGAAAAAACTTACCCGAAACTGGCAAAAACAGATCCGGCTTTTAATAAAAGGGAGGCGACTACGAGCCACCAGCTCGCAGCAGTTGGAGAAACAATCAATTCGCCAGGTTATAATAATTAACACTTTAGAACACCATTATAATTGTCACATAAAAGAAATCCCAGGAATATTAAACCAAAATATTAATCCAAGGCACTATTGCCAAAAATCATCCACGGGAAAACACATTTGACAAACCAAATTTTCGCGTCCTCTGTTCCACGTTTCCAGGATACCAATTCAAACCTTTAAAAAAAATCAAGAAGTGAACCGCAACTAAACGACCAAAACGTATAAGCAAAAATAGGTTAACACTCAATTTCAAAAAAGAAGGTTAGATTGCATGCAGCAGATTTATGCTGCAGTTATCCCCCTACTAAAATAAAAAACTTTAAACCAACCAAAAGAATCAGACTGTATAATAATTCTAACCGAAAACCACCATACCGAAATTAACGCCTAAAGCTAAAATTTGAAGCATTAAATAAAAACTAAAACAACCAAAAAGAACGACGACAACCCTAATACTACCCTACCGTACAAACGATAAGTAAACCCTAAACCAAGTACGACGAAACTTAAAACGACTAGGTGACAACCCTAATGTGAAAGACAAACAGAAACCACGATAACACTGAGACTACCTTAGCCAAACGAAAAACTAACTTATTCACTAATATAGCAACCGCTAATATACAACCCGAAAGAGTCCACTAATCCTATTTGGTGTCAACAGAAACCAAGACTAAACCTAAAAGAAACCTACCTAAAAACTATACACCAGTGTAGAACTAATCACTGATTAGAGCAGCTTTACGACCCACTGCCTAACCGTTGATTGTCCCCACAACTATACCCCCAGCTAAAAACCTTTTTTACAACACTAAAAGCTAACTCACAAGACAACAAACCTAACACAGACAATAATTATCAGACAGAATCAATAATTAAATAACAAACTATAATACAACAAGGTCTAGATTCACTGAAACTCGACGAAAAGTCAAACAGCGATAGAATAAGTTTACAAACTACTATGTACATCCAAACACCTAGGCTTTAGACACCTTGCTAAAACGATAGGGGAACACGGAAACTACGTTCGAAATTTTTAAAAATTAATAATTTGTTTCGACCACAAAAACAATTGAACTACGCCAGCCCATCGGCGTAGAACAGTGCAGGGCCGTAATTGGGTGTATCCTTTTTTACGCCTAGATCAAAGAAAATGTAAGTTGCATATATTGGACACAACTGATGAACACACAAACATACATAAAGATATAAAGTAGATATAAATAAAAAAACTGAAACGTACAAAGGGTGTTCACAGATCTAAGGAAAGAATAATATACCTGAATCATAGTACCCAAAATGCACCAACACTGTTACAAAATTTAATAAAACGACATTATAATAACCTAAAAAAATGTATATCAGGGAGAAACTAACCGAATTGAACCCGCTAAAACAACAGGGCAGATAGAATGCCAAATTAGAATTTAGAAAAGGCCAATTTAGAAAACCGCAGAGGTAGTTCGAATTATTTCAAGATATCCTTGATGTGATACCTCCCAATACAGGGCGAGTCCATATCCGATAATTCGTAAACCTGTGGGGAAATAACGTTTGAAACACGACAACATATAAATCGTGGAGCGAATTTACCACCACCATGGGTATCTGGATTTGAACGAGAGAAATTTCTCCGCCATACAATATCGCCAACATTTAATCTAATAGAATTCCTACGCGAATTATAACGTCTGGCATTGCGCTGAAATCCTAAAACGAGAGCGTCTTCAACTTTAGCGTAAATCTCACGTAGAGTCATTAGATTAGTTGCACGTTCGTCCCGACTGTCAACTAAACTTGAGTCTCTAGTCTGAACGTTTGAACGTGGGTTAACCATATCGACTTCACGTCCGTATATTAGGAAATTAGGCGTATACCCTGTAGCTAAATTGATACAAGAGTTGAGATATAAGGCGACCTTAGGAAGACATCTAGCCCAAGAACGGCGATCGTTATCGACCAAGATACTTAACGCCACTACCACGGATTGATTGTAACGTTCAACAACGCTTGCGTTTGGACTATAATATGGTGTGAAGCAAGGTTCGGGTATACCGTATGATGCCAAAAATCTCCTGAAAGCAACACTCTGAAAAACACTGGCGTTATCGCATAAAACGTGAGCAGGCCTACCGTAACGCAGGAAAACCTCTGATTCTAACGCCGAAGAAATTGAGGCAGCGTCGAATCTTTTCAAGGGGACTAACCAAACAAACTTTGAAAAGACATCGACCATAGAAAGGATATAACGATAGCCATAGAATGCAACAGGGAGTGGGCCGATAAGGTCGATCGATAGTAAATCCATAGGAGCGGAAACTTGCCTTGGATATAACATCTGACCGCGTGGCTGGGTATTCGCAATCTTGTAAGCTTTACAAACAGCACAACCAGAAATAACTGATGAAATATCTCGAAACATATTAGGCCAGTAATATAATTCCCTAGCCTTGAGATAGGTCTTCATCACACCGGGATGGATATTAGGGAACGAATCATGTAACTCGTTGATCGCATCTGCTGTCTTCTCAGTAGGCAAAACAATACGCCACTGATTAGGTCTTAAAGGATTATCGACAGGCATCCTGCGTACAAGAACACCATCATTTATACTGTAAGCTTGAAACATTTGAGGAGTTTCTAAAACACCGCGATAAATTTTTCTATACCATTGATCTGAAGTAGAGTCCGGCCCTTGATCAAATGAAATAAGATTAATGTGCTGACGAGACAAAGCGTCCGGAACGACATTCAAAGTACCCGGTTTGTGTTGAACTTCGAAGTTATATTGAGATATAAGGGTTGCCCAACGTGCTAGTCGCCCAGTGGGGTTATCAAGGGTAAGTAACCACTTCAACGCTATATGGTCGGTCACAATGGTAAATTTCATACCATCGAGATATCCACGGAAATGTTTAATAGATTCTAAAACAGCGAGAAGTTCACGCTCAGTTGTGCTATAATTGCGCTCAGACTTTGTGAAGAGACGTGAATAATACGCAATTGGATGTTCAACGCCATCTAACGACTGTGCTAGTACTGAGCCAAGACCAACTGACGAAGCGTCGCATTGAAGAATAAAAGGCTTAGTGAAATCGGGACATGCCATAACGGGCGAATCCATCAGAGCCTTTTTGAGGTTGATAAACGCAGCAGAAGCAGCCTCATTCCAATCGATGATATCACGACCTTTTTTCTTCCCTAAAAGAGCAGTCATAGGAGCAATTATCGATGAAAAATTATTGACGAAGCGCCTATAATATGAGCACATTCCTATAAACGCACGAAGTGATTTGGCAGAAGTTGGGGTCGGATAATCCCTGATAGATTCTAGCTTCTTGGGGTCGGTTTGTAGACCATTCTCATTTACTATATAACCAAGATATCTGAGCTCTGGTTTACAAAATTCGCACTTTTTCAAGTTAACTGTGAGACCAGCTTGAGTAAGCCTTTCTAATACTTTACGTAACAAGCGGAGATGACTCTGGAAGTCACGAGAAACCAGGATCAGATCGTCTACATAGCCGAATACGAAGTCCTCAGATTCTGGAGTAAATTCAAAATTAACGATTTTATCAGTCAGCCTTTGCATTTCGGATGCGGCGTTGGTCAGCCCAAAGGGCATGCGCACGAACTCGAATAAACCGCGTTGCGGAACTATAAAAGCCGTCTTTTCGCAACTGGAACGATCCGCCAAGGGAATCTGCCAAAAGGCACTTCTAAAATCTAAGGAAGTCAAATATTTCGCTCCGCGTAAATTATCCAGAATTTCCTGAATGCGGGGTAAGGGATACGAGTCACGTACAGTTACAGCGTTTAATTTCCTACTGTCTACACAAAATCTCACGGAACCATCCTTCTTGGTTACCATGACCACTGGACTAGCCCACGGCGAATGGGACGGACGAATAACTCCCATCTCTAACATTTTATCAATCTCTTCATTGAGTAATTTGAGTTTAACAGGTGACGTAGGATAAGCGCGTTGTCGAATCGGTGATCCAACTGTTTCTATCTTATGAGAAAGCCAGGTGGTACATCCTAATCCCTTAACATCCGAAGATATCTCCTTGAACTCATCGATCACGGTTTGCAGTTGAGATTCTTGTTCAGATGACAAAGTACATCGTGGTTGAATGAAACGAACCTCGTTAACAGTTGGGAATGACTGACTGTAACCGGCCGCGGAATGAACAAATCACCAGAAAATTCCTGTTCAAAAGCTCTACTTAATACGGACGTAAGACCAAATTTATTCCAAAATTCGATCCCTAAAATGAATAAAGTTGGTAAATTCCTACCAACCAGACATGAATGGAACACAATCGATCCATTAAAATGAATGGGAAGGTCTGCGCCACCCAGTATCTCAATCGGAGAATTATCCGCTGAAACCACAGACGGACGAATCTTCGTGCAAAAAGTGATACCTAAATCAGCCAAAAGCGAAACATCAACTAAAGAAGTTTGAGCTCCAGAATCTAACAATGCCTTAACACGCACGCCTGCAATATAAATCTCGACAAACAAACGGTTATCTTCAGAATCAGTAATAACAACGGGTGATACGGTTGGGCTAGACCGCACACCAGTTATTAGTTTTTTTGGGAAGACGGATTACAAGCAGCACAGTCACGAGTGATCACTCCCTCACGCTTGCAACGGAAGCAAATGGGTCCGGGATATTTTGGACACGCGCGATACTGGTGTCCGGCATCACTGCATTTCAAGCACAAAGGAGGAGATTGTTGTATCTGCACAGGTGCAACGTGTTTTGAAGAACTAGCTTGAGGCTGGAAAGTTTCAAAGTTCCCGGCAATCTGTAATAAAGAATCTAAATCATCTATCAAATTTGTTGCCAAACAAGGAAAATAGCGAGGATGTATCCCATACTTTACGATAAGGAAAAGACCGTCTTCACTAATTGGTGAAAGAAGCTTTGAATTCAGATCTCTCGCCTCAATGATGAAGTCTCGCATAGACTGGTTTCCCCTCTGCTTCAAACTACGTAATTCACGTTCCACCTTGAAGTCAAAGTCAACAACGTCGAACGTCTTCAAAAAGGCTGACTTAAGGCTTTCATAACTCAAAGCTGGATGCTTGATAGATCGGAAATATTTAAGAGCTGTATCGCTAAGTAATTCGTGAAAGCGACGCACGATGTACGAGGTAGGAGCACCGCGAGCCTCAGATTCTTCTTCAATCCGAAAGAAAAAATCGCGAACACAAGTATTACCTGAGAACTTTATTCCCCATTTCGTCAAAGACTCCTCCTTCACCATAGTACGCGTGACGAAATGTGGTGGCGTAGGTTCCCCCATAATTGAGTCGTGGAATTGTTCACCAGCTTCAGGATTTAGAATGCGCCGTCTCGGTTGAAGGATTGGAGAAGCCAGATTAGGTGTTTCGTGAATGGATTCAACAGCACTATCCCCTTCCATAATTAACAAACAGCAGAAATCCAGTAACTAATACAACCGCCAAATAGTAAAATAAAACAGAAAATACTACGTAACTACAGTTTTAAATAAGCGGAATTGTAACCTACTAAATGAACAATACAGGATTAAAAAGTTTAGGACTGAATAAAACGCATAAATGTGAACAATTATACAGTATTCTTATCACTTGATTACAATACAGAGTATATTCAATTGGACTGCGTGTGTAGCGTAGAACTTCGAACGTACCTAGTTGAGCGTGAAAGCGAACCAAGATCAAGGGTGGACTTGCAGTACTAAAACTATCACAGGTGGGGGAGTAAAAACATACCCTTTTAATATTAATCTGTAAAATAAGCAGAATCAATAAGCGAAAGCGCAGTCGAATGCGACTGCCATCCCCTACGACATAAAGAAAATAAAATTCAAACAATTTATAAATTTAACGATAAAATAATTTACCTTTTTATTCGGGCGCCAATTTTGTAGCAAAGCTTACCCAAAATTCAATGAACCTCGGGCAAGCCCCACAACACAACACTTATGTGCAATGCACTATAAATGAAACGTATAATTTTTGAGATATGATTAATAAAGATTTAATGTAAAAAAAATCAGCCGATGAAATAACAGAGTAGTATTAACGGGTCGTCATATTGTTTTGCCAAAAGATTACCGAAATCATGGAGGCCTTCGTGGGCTTTTAGAATTTTGAAAAATATAGTACAAAATATATATGGAATGGGCAAATAAACTATGCAAGTAGTTTTCGAAATTACAAAATAATTCGCGATACTTTAGAGCGTAACACCAAGTAGGATCTTATGCGCATAAAATTCTATTAACAGTAGAAAAGAGTTCCGAACGTGTTTGCTTAAGACTACGATATAAAACTGAAGCGAAAAGTTAGAAAAACATAGAATACTTTTAAAAAAAATGTGAAACTACTGAAATTTTAAAATAGTTCGCCGTTATAAGCCAAAAAATAAAGTTTTTAGTAAGAAACTCCAAAAGTTTGTGACAATCTTCACGTGGTCTTTGTTGTTGGTGTGGAGCGGTTCCCCTGTCACTGGATGCAGGCAACAATCCCGACACCGAAGCGATGACAAATTATGCCCACAATCGTGTGCGGAGCGCAGTACGATGTCCACAAAAATCCACACCGTAAGGTGGGAGCTGAAAAGATAAAAGAGACTAAGAATTCATTCAAACCATGAGCCCTAACAAAACCTAAATTCGCTACAAAACAGAAAAAACTTACCCGAAACTGGCAAAAACAGATCCGGCTTTTAATAAAAGGGAGGCGACTACGAGCCACCAGCTCGCAGCAGTTGGAGAAACAATCAATTCGCCAGGTTATAATAATTAACACTTTAGAACACCATTATAATTGTCACATAAAAGAAATCCCAGGAATATTAAACCAAAATATTAATCCAAGGCACTATTGCCAAAAATCATCCACGGAAAACACATTTGACAAACCAAATTTTCGCGTCCTCTGTTCCACGTTTCCAGGATACCAATTCAAACCTTTAAAAAAAAATCAAGAAGTGAACCGCAACTAAACGACCAAAACGTATAAGCAAAAATAGGTTAACACTCAATTTCAAAAAAGAAGGTTAGATTGCATGCAGCAGATTTATGCTGCAGTATGTAATACTCGTTTTTTATTTGTTGTATATATGTTGCGAAATGAGAATAAAAATATTTCTATATTTTCTATAACCTGGTGTCACCCCATATCCCCCTTAAACCACAATCGCCCATCTTTCCCACCCCGATCAATCGTGTCATAACTTAAGTGCAATTTTAAGTAGTCATGCGAATGCAGAGAATGCATAGCGTAATCCTCCGAACAATCATCAATGTTCACTGATGTGACTGATGCTGAGCTCCAAGGACATCTGGAAATGCTCACAGTGAGAGAAGAGATCCCTAGCGTTAAGACAAGATATAGGAACCGGCTTGAAACCCACCCCAATACCCTCGGACAACAGCTCACAATTTCCAGCTATGTTAAACGCCTTAAAAGAAAAGACATCCTATGATTTAAAGAATTATGAGTAGATGCTCTCTGGGGGTAAAAAAATATCTGAGGTGGCAACACTGCCTAACCTAGAGTAGCATGCGTCACAAAGTAATTGCACGGATTGTGGATTATGATATTTAAAAAAAAAGTAATCAGAATGACTCAGATATCATGATTGGTTTTTTGGAGTCTTTTTGTATTTTTTATTTCAACTCCAAATTTGTTACTTTTACGGGTATCCCGTGAAACCATATCGCTTTGTAGCGACATCTCTTGTCTGGGTGAGCGGTTGGTTCCGAAAGAGTGTGACGTCTCTCGATGAGAGCGGAACATAGATGTCGCTAGTGCTGCTGCATAAGTAGCGTAGTAGAATCAAATAAGCAACCTGAGATATGTATGCATAGGAAAAATTTGTGTCTAGATTCCTGTCCAGCGGTGGTGTAGGGGTTATAGCACGCAGCACGGATTGCTGAGGACCTGAGTTCGATTCCCAGCGCTGGTCTCTTTTTCTGGTTTTTCTGAGCATCCATGTCTCAGTTTGTATTTTCGACTCAGATATCATTGAGCATCGTCTTTAGCGGAATCACCATTCTGTCCCTTCTTGCCCAACCTGAAGTAACCCCCATATAGCGTTGCCATACGTCCAGAATTTTCCTGACAAGTCCGGAAATATAAGTATCTGTCCGGAATGGGGGGGAATCATAAACCGTCCATAATTTCTACAATTCCCCTCCTCGCCCCTTCACCGCCCGTGCTTCATCACAGTGGCGCGCGCGCCAGTGAAAATTCGAACGAAAATTTGCTTCTTTTATTTACATGCACGTTTAATATTAAATTTACAAGAAATTCCGGTATTTTCATCAAATGTCAGGAATTTTCTCCGGATTTTTAAGATAAAATAAGATAAAATATAATGTATTGCCACACATAGTACAACGAAGACTTATTCTTATTACAGAGAATTTCAAACTTATTATAAAGAAGACTTATTAATATAAAAACTAGACACTAACATTTGCTGTGGCAAAGGGGATGTACTCAGCGTATGCTGTGAGTTAGGGTTCCATAGGCGGCCCTGACTGGCACAGCGCTGATTTTCAGTAAATACACCCTTATTTTTTTTTTTATTATTTTTGATCTACTATGAACCCTACCCCATACCCCATCAAACTGCAATCGCTGCTTCCCATCCCGATCGATCGTGCCATAAGCTCCGAAAGCTTGGCACGGCAGCGGCCACCGGCGTATTAATAGCTTAGAATGCGGGCGGCGTCACCGCTTCCCTTTGCGAAAGTAAAGTTTACTGCGGCAAATTGCATCTGTCAATCAGATCGAATGTCATTGCTGTACAGATATAGGTAGTAAATAAATAAATAAATATCATGGGACACTTGACACCAATTGACCTAGTCCCAAACTAAGCTTAGCAAAGCTTAATACATACTTAAATAGATATTAAATATCCAAGACCCGAGAACAAACATTCGTATTATTCATACAAATATCTGTCCCGGCCGGGAATCGAACCCGGGACCTCGAGCGTCGTAGTCAGGTTCTCTAACCACTTGGCCATCCGGTCGTCCAATAGTGCATAGGAAATCGGTTCTATTGGTTCAAGAGAAACACATTCCTCGCAAAGCATCCTCACACATCTCTGGTGGAAACGCGCCTTGATGTCCATCGGAAAAAGTCGGATCTCGAGCGGAATACGACGGCGCCCAAATCAATTATTGTATTAAATGAGTGACATTTTGAAGAAAGAAAGAAAGAAAGAAAGAAATCATTTATTCGTGACAAAGTAGCGTAGCGTAACAAAAAGATATTAAAATTAAAAAAAGAGTTGTATGTCACGAAATGGTCCTAAATCAGGCTTTACGAACCGGTCCTACTGTTGATTTTACAAATTCAATAGTTTGACCATTTAACTTTATATTAGAAACTGAATTCGAGTTAGATGAATTTATCAACTGTGCCATCGCATGAGCTTATCTGAATCGTGCCGATAGACGTGCGTCGTTGATCTCACGCGCATTGATTCAGATAAGTTTCCGTAGATTAGTAACATAGGTCATAGATTAACATTAGGTATATAAGCTTGTAATGAGAGTAGTAAAATTAGTTTTAGTAATCCCGACAATGGTGCTTTTACTCAACAACCCAACTTCCCCTAAATCAACATTTGGAACATTTGGTTTTCTTAGGATTTAGTAACAAGTTATTGGCAGCAAACCATGCGGATATCACGGACGTGGTTTATTGGGTTCAATGAAGTCGGTGTCTTTTTTACTAACCTTGAACAGTAAAGACGTGTCATCAGCAAACATAACTATACCCGACTTTCGGCTTACCATATAAGTTAGGTCATTTACATAAATAAGATACAGGAATGGGGCAAGAATGGATCCTTGAGGCATTCCCATTTTGACCACAGATCCCGCCGATACCGTTCCATTAATCGCTACCTTTTGCTTTCTTTGTGTAAGGTGAGATTTAATGAGTTCTAAAGAGAGGCCATGAATGCCATAAAAATGTAACTTACAAATTAAAGTATCATGATCCACACAATCAAAAGCTTTCGAAAGGTCGCAGAATACATCTATAGCGATTTTTACCCCATAAAATCATACTTATAATAAGTGACCCAGGAGACGTTACCATGGCAACCAGCTACACTAAAAATTGTTTTTTTTTTTACATATAACTGATTAACCCCACCTACACTCAGCAAAAACAGTTGGTACTAATACTAAACTGTATTAATCAAAAACTTGTTATGTAGACTCAAAGTGATTTCCAGCATTTGACGTCACAACCGTCCAGTGCTAGATTAATGGTTGCCAGAATAACTTGCAGCACAGCTGCTGCTCTATTTCGGGTTTACTACCGGTTTTTTACAAGCTTTTATTTAACTTGCAAATAATGGGACCGCTTCGCGATTTCACAAAAAATTGTTTTTATTTTTATTATTTGTTAAAATTGTATGTCTAATGTATTTTTTGTGAAAAAAAACGAATAAACATTTTCTATTCTATTCTATTTTACATTTTTCGGGCTATTTCGTAGCCCTTCCTCTGGGAGCACGCGACACGGCAGCGTGTCTTAAACTCGATTTAAGACGTGAGTTATCCGGGTTTCCTATAAATGTGTGTGTGTGTGTGTGTGTGTGTGTGTGTGTGTGTGTGTGTGTGCGTGTGCGTCTGCTTGTTATTCCTTCACGCTAAAACGGCTGGACGGATTTGGATGAAATTTGGTATGTAGATAGTTGGACATCTGGAATAACACAAAGGCTACTTTTTAACCCGATATTCCCACGGGATAGGGACAAAATCTTGAAATTTCTACTACTGGGTTTAGAGTCACGAATTTTGGCCTTATTAAATACAATGTTTTAATGTTTATGAAATCGACGATGAATTTTTGGGGAATTTCTATTTAACTAATTTATTGAATCAGGCGTTACTTTGCGGAGGTCCATTGCATATCAATGACCTGAAACAATTACTTTGGACACCCGCGACTTCATCATAACTACGTTGCAAGAAATTTGTGTTCATGCAGTTCCTCCTCCTCCACCTCCACACTACACTGACGCGTTACGAACTCAACCAGAGCTCATCTTCAGAGCAACACAACCGTTCACCATGCTTGCTACAAGGCCCATATTTAATAAGTTATAATATGCTACAATTCTATGTAATTGTCACTTTTTTGTATGAGAAATTTACCAAATTGTAAACTTTTATTAAATAGGGGACAGATGTTAGACATTAACATATCTATCTATACATCTGGTTGAGGTTGGATGACAATGCAAGTACAGTCAACAAAAAAATCTTGCATTCAAAAATATTGTTTTAACAAATATCGTTTTCACGACACTGCTCGAAATTGTGGCCATAGATAACCTAAATCCAGTACCGAAAACTGCCTATATATAAATATATATATACATTAGAGCCGTGGTGGCCTAGTGGTTTGACCTATCGTCTCTCAAACAGAGGGTCGTGGGTTCAAACCCCGGCTCGCACCTCTGAGTTTTTCGAAATTCATGTGCGGAATTACATTTGAAATTTACCATGAGCTTTGCGGTGAAGGAAAACATCGTGAGGAAACCTGCACAAACCTGCGAAGCAATTCAATGGTGCGTGTGAAGTTCCCAATCTGCACTGGGCCCGCGTGGGAACTATGGCCCAAGCCCTCTTGTTCTGAGAGGAGGCCTGTGCCTAGCAGTGGGACGTATATAAGGCTGGGATGATGATGATGATATATACATTTAACAGCTGACTCATTTATGGCTCGCAAAACACGACAACAATGTAACACATTACAAAAACAGGTCGTATCAATATATTATGATTGGTTCTTTGGAGTCTTTTTGTATTTTTTATTTCAACTCCAAATTCGTTACTTTCGGGTATCCCGTGAAACCATATCGAAAATACAAACTGGGACATGGATGCACAGAAAAAAACAGAAAAAGAGACCAGCGCTGGGAATCGAACCCAGGTCCTCAGCAATCCGTGCTGCGTGCTATAACCCCTACACCACCGCTGGACAGGAGTCTAGACACGAATTTCTCCTATGCACACATATCTCAGGTTGCTTTTTCCACTTCACTTTGTCGCTACAAAGTTCAATATCTCAAAAACGGTCTCAGGGGTTAAAAACGCAAGTTAAATCTCCAGTTTATTTATTTTTAAAGATGCTGAACCGACAAATATAATATTTGCGGCATTTATTGTTTGATGATTTTAATATTCTGTTATTGAATTTAACAATATAGCTGATTCTCATTCTAACATAAAAACGAACATACATTCTGACATACAGCCGTATGCTTCACATGTACAACTCATTTCTAATTAACTGGCCACTCCTGTGTCGGAACAATTATTAAATTTTATTCACGACAAATGAGGGCTATCGCGAATGAATTCGCCGCTAGAGGCGCTAGTGTAGCGTGAGGTCTCCAAAATGTCAAATCTCATAGTTTTTGGGTGAGCTACGCGGGTTTATTTATAATTAGAAAATGTTTGTGAATATTTTGCATTACCTGAAATAATTATGGAATTATGCGTACGGCAATGATGTCTGGTTTCGAGACAGTTTTGTCTTCGGGACTTTTGTCCTCCCTTTTTTCGAACAAAACGGACTAAGCAACACTGTGGTGGCTGGATATTTCATGGTACGTTAGGTGTTTTAAATACGATTTTAATTCTAACTTTGTTTTAACGCCCGGTAATAACAGACTCTGAAGCCACACTTAAAAACCTCACGCAACAGTGCGCCATCTAGTGAGACAAAAAACGATAGCCCTCATTACGACACCCTTCACAGGCAGTCAGTACCATCGCGCACTGAACGTCGGAATGGACGGGGCGCCCGCGGGGCCACGCCGCTCTCCCCCGCACCGCACCTCATCGTTGCTCTGTTCTAGACGGCCGAGTTTTGTGACTAAGTTCTTTAGACTTTGGTCGGGGTAAGAAAAGGTTCCTCACCTTAACGTCGACATTCGCTTGCACAAAGGTAATTTATCAGGCCTGCCAAAGTTAAATTTAGAACGAAACCGGAACATCACATTGACATTTGGAATAATAACAGACAAATCTGATAGTTACAGGTCAACTAATAAAATTAGATAATGTTGTTTATGTCCTTATTTTGTATTGTTTTTTTACAGAATTAAAATAAATGATAGACTTAACGGAAAAATTTGTTTAAGGAAAACGGGTCAATTTTTCAACGGGTCGACAACCTATTTGTTGTTATTCTGTCCAGGGTTCGAGGATATATATCAATGGATATATATCATGATATATATCCGATATATATCAATACAAAATTGGTTTAAAAATTTGATATTATTAAGTAATTTTTGGCTAGTTTTTGGCCTTTGTTACTGTATTTCTACTTCCCAAATGTAGATGGCGTTGGAGTAGTTAAAAGATACTCCCTAATAGTAGGTTCTAATCCATTAATGGCAACACTTCTGCCGGCGTTAATGGCGTCAGTCGTGTCAGAAAAATTTCGTTACGAAAGAGTAAGTTTTTGTTGTATTATTTACAAAGAAAGTAATTGATAAAGTGCAGAAACAATTTTACTTAATTTATTTTACAAATAATAATATGGCTTTCATACAAAATGGATATATATCAAACTTTTGATATATATCGGATATATATCATAAATATCCGATATTTTGATATTTATAATAAATATCGGATATTTTCGAAACCCTGATTCTGACACTAAAGGAGATATCAAGTAATACGCTTTCTCGGAAAAATGTTTCCAATGTATACCTACTATTAGATTGGGCTACGTCTCCACCAGAAATGTGCGAGGGTGCTTAGTGAAGAATGTGCTTTTCATGAAACAGAAACGCTTCATTTACCCATCCTCGGTGGTGTACTGCCTTTTCGGCGAAATATGTTTCGCCAAATTTCACTTAGCAACCAACCTTTCGCCAAAGTTTCATTTGGCAAACTAATATTTGGCATAACTTTACTTCGCATTTTTTTATTTCGCAACATTTTTATATTGCAAAATTTTACTTCATCACACTTTTATGTGGCAAATAATTATGTAGCAAATGATTGGCTTAGGCAAATAACAAATTGTCAAATAACATTTGGGCAATTTTTATATTGCAAAGTTATACTTCAATTTGATTTGTGCGAGCGAGCGAAGCGAGCGAGCAAGACGGTTCGGAGCAGAAGCGACTTGGATAGTTTAAGTTCAGAAGGCTAAGGCGGGAGCGAAGCGGAGCGTAGCTAGATGTTAGTTTTTTTTATAGCAGCCAGGATAAATGACACTAGAAAAGTAGGTTGGATGCCATTCAATAAGTTGCTAAATTAAGGTATGCCAATCAATACATTTGACGAAAACATATTTGCATAATAATAATTTATCGAATCATTAGTTGGAAAATGATATCAGTGCGAAACGTTGAGTTGGGAAATAACATTTCGCCTAAATAAAAATATGGGATAAATAGTTTGGGAGTTAATAATTTGCTAAATAATTTTCGCCGATACATTAGTAATCCCCCATCCTCACACAACACCGCTATGCGCACGGCCGTCTATCTGCTTGGCCGGCAACCCCCTACTTCCCGGCCTATACAGTAATATACTATTTAACACTGACGAAGCTTTGCGTACCCCCACTGTACAAATGCGATAGCGTATAATCCAGTCTCTAAATATTTTTACAACATTTTTCCTACACGTGTCCTTACTTATGGTTCGGTTCGGTCGGCATCACACACGATGCAAGGTGTTCAAAAATATCCCCAGCACACTCCAGTGCGCTGGAAAAAGGGTCTAGGTCAGCTATTTCTGGGACATTGTTTTTAGCGGTCCAGTGTACCTAATAAGAACCACCTTTTGTCGGTCGTGACATATTACATCTCACGGTGTTCCCTTCTTTCGCAGACAGAAATTTCATAGAATTTCGTTTCGCAGAAAATGTTTCATATAATATTTGGTCCTTGTATTTTTCCTCCTTGGTGGCTCC
>NW_027413043.1:47515-60003 GCF_025370935.1 Choristoneura fumiferana
TTTAATAGAAAAACTATTCAATGAATCTTATAATCTCACTTTATTATTTATCAAATTTATCAAATTGTAGAATTTTTTTTTAACAAATATTGTTTGTTCGATAAAATATATTAGAATAGGTTAGAAAGCGCTACCAGAAAAGTTGGTTAGGTTAGGTTAGGTTAGAACAGTGACCTCGTCAGAAACGACTCGCTACTAGAAAAGTAGGTTAGGTTAGGTAGGTTAGAACTGCGACCACATCAGAAAACGAATTGCATGTTTTCTTGGTAATAAGTTTTATAATAACTAAATAATATGAGAATAATGAATATTTGATTTGTTATTCTTTGATATGAATATCTAAACAAAAATTTATATTTGTAACAAAAATCAATGATTTAAATTTCTTCAAAGTAAGTGTTCTGCGTATTGATTATTCTATGAAACGATAATATGATAAAAAATGTCTGTTAAACGAAATTCTATTAAAATGTTGTCTGTAAAACAACGTACAACCATCCTGGAGACTAGTTGCTAGTGTCCAGGAAGTAATGTCGAACTGTCCACGAAGTAAGTATGAAATTTACTTTCTGGACAGTAAGAGGTTTCGAACTGTCCAGGAAGTAAGTATGAAATTTAGTTTCTGGACAGTGAGGGGTTTCAAACTGTCCAGGAAGTAAGTGTGAAATTTACTTCCTGGACAGTAACGGGTTCCTTTAAAAATTTGGAACCCGTCACAACAGCGCGCGGGCCGAGCGGCAGTGTTGGGTGTAGTTAACTAGTATTTTGAAATGGGTCCATGTCATCATTATCATCATCACCATCATCACCGTCACCATCACTACCAACCATCATCATCTCATCACCATCAACGATCATCATCATCACTAACAATCATCTTCATCATCATCAAAATCATCATTACCAACCATCATCACCATCACTAACAATCATCATCATCATTATCATCAACACCATCACTAACAATCAGCATAATCATCAAAATCATTATCATCATCACCATCAACGACCATCATCGTCACCATCACTAAAAATCATCATCATCACCATCAACAATCATCATCACCATCAACCATCATCATCAATCATCATCACTATGATCATCATCATCACATCACAATCACCGTCATTTTATTATCACCATCATCATCATTTTTGAGAAAAGCTCTATACAAGCTTCGACCAGTAATCGCCATCCTGGCCTCGTATCATCAAACAAACTTCTACTCGTCCAGGATGGCTTACTTACTGGTCTCTGCAGTAATGTACTATGAAAATGGTTTAAAAGCATTATTTCAGTCCATTTACGTGATGTCTTAGGGGTTCTGGTATGAAAAAAATGGACCACTGGGCCTCCTGGCAACATTCAGAATCATAATTTGCAAGATTTTCTGAGTTCAACTCCCTCCAGAACCCGCTCTAATATTATGTATTTGAAGCTTAAAAATTTCCGAAGGATATTTTCACAGGCACTAAAAATAACTATGGTCAGAATACGTCTCTTAGTCAAATATTTTTTATTCTACCAAAAGAAAAAAAATCTAATTTACTTACAGCATGTGTAGTATTAGGAGGCTTCTTAGGAACAACTGCTCTTTTCCTTTTGACAGCACTGGCCCCCTTGTTAGAGGCTGCAGCTGAGAGATTTTGGTGTGCAGCACTTGCCTCAATTTTTTTTCTATAAATTTTATCAAATATTTAAGATACTTGTGAGCAGATACAGTTAATACTTAATAGTCTTATTTTACTGATTATTCTTGAATGTTATTTTTCACAAATGGTCATTTAACAGTTTTGTAGCTGAAAACTGCCAATGAACAAAGAAATTAACTGGGTTCTTCCAGGATCTTGGCGTTAATGTGTTAAGACTGTTGGCTACTGTAAACTACCAACTTCCAACCATGTGTGTAATTAGATTGTTGCTATTTGTTTAGTTCTACTTTTTGATAATTTACCGTTTTAAGATATCAGCGCGGTTGTAATCAGTGTCATCTGATGACTCTGTATCTTCACTCTCCGAGGTTGAGCTGTCGGGCTTCTCATATTGCAGTAATCTGTCTAGGAGGAAGCTGCGGTCCCGGGAAACCTTCAACAGTCTCTTCTGGCTACATCTCAAAGCATCTTGAAAGCATTCATTTTCCTAAAAGAAAAAAAGTTTGTTTGTCTACTATTGTATCTAGCCCAGTTAATAACAATATGATTTTAGTGAGTTTTTATTGTTGCATTTTCATATTCTCAAATAACAGTACTCTGCCATGCCAGATTGATGGTGACTGGTGCAGAACGTTAGACATGTTAGGTAACTCATACAGGACATTGAGTTAAAATTGTTTATATTTTTTACTCCATTTTTTTGTTAATCCATACAAACATTGAAATATCCAAATATCTAAACACCCAAACTTTCACATTTACAATACGGTATTTGACTATTTTGTATATGTTTTATAAATTAAAACTACACAATGCCTGTTATCGAATAGAAACACAATTTTTAAGCTACCTTTACAAATAACAAAGTTATAAAGGTTTGAAATTCAAGATTAGACAGAGAAAGATACTGGCATGTGACGTCACACGCCAGTACCACCATACTTGCTGCATAGAGAAAAGCGTTTGAGAAAGAGACAGGTATATAGATTTTTCAAAAAATCACTATAAATCTAATTTTCAACCGATTTAAATTTTCTCTTCACTAAACACTAGACAGTGTTTATCTATATTTTCGTAATAATATTAAGATATGGCAAAATCAGGAGTTGTCAAATACGAGTTATAGGTAGTGCCACAAGAGTTGTAGAAAATTATTTGATTACACACACATAGCTACAACATGTTGTGTAATGACAATGACTACAGGATTTTGACATTTACTCATTCATTTTATTCATTCTTCTCTTGTGCAATCAGTTATTTTTGTATTGTGTGTAATTATTCACTTCAAGTCTCATGCCACTATCTATATAATAAGATAGGATTCTTAGTAGCCTGTAAAGTTTGTCTATAGCTCATTTTGCTAAAGTGACATATTGAAGTTCAACCTTAAGCTACTGTTACACATGCTTGTGACTAGCATGCTTATGAGCATGCCAGTAATGAGCATACCCCGGGACTTTCGGGGCACAAACAATTTGCTAAAGAGTAGACATTAATAGATAGGTTATTCTGACAAAACATCATATTATGCCTAATGAATAATTACCTCACTGCGAATTGTAAACTATACTAGTACTTTAGGTTTAGTACCAAGGCTTATGTTATGAGATAATAATAAAAAAACGTTAATTAATTACCTGCAGTAAATTTAGTAGTTGATATGATTTTCGAAATAAATTATTAATATCTTTTCTAAATTTGGAACAGTTAAGCAGCGGCGTCTTGCTGTAAATATCCATTTTAACCCACTGAATGATTTTTCTACGTCGGCAGTTGTAATAGGTGCATATTTAAATTTCTTGAAGAAATCAATTGTTGCACGATGTGTTTGCGATCGCAGTTCTACTTCATTGCCTTGTAACAATTCGTTCATGATGTTTAGTGTGCTATAGCCAAAATTCTTATTTAAAACCAACATCAATTTATTAAAAATCTTTTCAAACTTAATTTGATTAAGATTGAAACGATTTCATCTTACAAAATTTATATTTTTGTGTTTTAAATATCATGTATTTTTTTCTAATTGATTAATTATTCATTAGGTAGAAACCAGCTAGAGTGCACTCTGTTTTTTAACTCGATACCTACTCTTTGGCTAATGTCAATCATCCGTGCCCTGAAAGTCCCGGGGTATGGTAATGAGCATGCTCATGGACTGTTTACATTTGCTAGCAATAAGCGTGCTAGTTTTGAGTATGCTCCTAAATAAGCATGCTCAAAACAAACACTCCGATACACATGCCTTTTATGATTGGTTTTTGGAGTCTTTTTGTATTTTTTATTTCAACTCCAAATTTGTTACTTTTACGGGTATATAGATGTCGCTAGTGCTGCTGCTTAAGTAGCGTAGTAGAAAAAAGCAACCTGAGATATGCGTGCATAGGAGAAATTTGTGTCTAGACTCCTGTCCAGCGGTGGTGTAGGGGTTATAGCACACATCACGGATTGCTGAGGACCTGGGTTTGATTCCCAGCACTGGTCCCTTTTTCTGGTTTTTCTGTGCATCCATGTCTCAGTTTGTATTTTCAACATGCCTTTTGATCACACATGCTCTCTGCCAGTTCAAAATCAGTGTTGCCACGGCAATTACCGTGTTCTATGGCTTTCAGGCCATAAAATCTCAAAATCAACGGCCTACAGCTGCAACCCTGTGGCCGTTACGGCTTTTCACAAAATTCAACGGTAATAAAATAATGAATTTATAAAAAAAAACACTTTTAGTAACTTTTTTTTGTAATCTTTCACTTGCAACTCTCGTGGCACTACCAATACTAGCATGCTCATTAAGCAAACGCATTCACACTTGCTTATTACCTTTCCCCCTTCCACCCCCGCATCAACTAGCATGCTCAATAGTAGCATGTCCTGTACACACATGCAACTAGGTAGCATTTGCTCAATTAGCATGCTTTTGTGCTGCTAATGAGCATGTGTAACAGTAGCTTAAGCCAAATGATATGGCTCTCCTTGACTCTTCTTTTCAGTATATTTATCATTTACAATCTAATGTACCTATGGCGCTCACATAAATGAGATATTTCAGTTTCTTTTTAAGGGTAAGGTAATGAGATTTGTAGTTGGTTTCTGGCTCAGGCTCACTGCTGCTGTCGCTAGAGTAGTCCTCTGGAGGCGGCGCGCGCGAGGGCTCCGCCGGCGCGGCGCTACTCATGCTTGCAGCCTCCGTTGCCTGCATGTTGGCAATGGAGCGGCAGTACCACCCGTCCAGCATTTTCTGAAAATATATTTAACCAGTGATATAATATAATAAAATTATTATATTTATACTAAGACTTTGGAAAAGAAACTAAATAATTACCTACCGTCTGGTCTACTTCATAGAATATATTTTGCTTGAGAGACATGGTCATAGTTTAACAGGTCTGCAGCATTCACAACATCGTAAGCGAGAAGACACAAGTAGGATACAATTACAGTAGTCTGAAGCTTTAAAATTACAAAAATGCTACAAATTTTAACAGTTTTTAACAAACTTACCTTAGTGTAGTTTTCTGACGCCAGTATGATCGTTTTCTATTTACTTTATTTACTACAACACGAGTTAAAGCTAATTTTGTATTCTTAAATATAAATCGATACCATGAAGATTTTCGGCATCCGTTTTAATTACCAAATATTAAACTATTTAGTGCAAACAAAACAGAATAACCATAAATAAAAATAACCCCACTCACTTTTTTTTTTTTTTTTTTTTTTTTAATTCGTCCGTTCGGACAGGCTAAAGTCAGGGACCATATCGCCTCGTCATCAGTTAATACTTATAATTTATTTCAACTTCTATATATTATTTCCATGTCAATTAAATAAAACTTCTTCAGTATTTCTTTCAATGTTGTCATATCCAATTAAACTTCTTTAGTATTCTTTCTATATTGTCTTATCCAGTTAAACTTCTTCAGTGTTTGCTTTCTATGTTGTCACATCCAATAAAACTTCTTCAGTTATAGTCAAGTCCGGTGTATAAATATTCAATCCAGAAAATACAAGATAATTATTTAAAACTTCTATGTAACCTACATAGATGATCCTTTAAAAATCCCTGTAAGGAAATAGTCTGACAGCTCTGATTTGACGCCTGTCAGTTGATTTACCAATTACTTAAACTAACCTACACTCACTGAAACGATAGAAAATTAGGAATATACAAAGAATGAAGCAATATTATAACTTTGTACATTAATGAAACAAATTATATTTCTTTTACTGTTGATACAATGAAGTTGTACAGTGGTTCATATGTAGAATGATTCTTTAACAGCTCTTGAACAGAGAGCGGGACCAGATGTGGTTCTCCGTAAATGCGGATTAATTCGTCCATCAGCACAAGGCGCTGAATGCCGAAAGACGAACAATGATAGACTATATGATCTATGGTTTGATCCTCATTTGACTGACACAATTCACAACGAGGATCACTTATAATTTTCATACGATGCAAATGATGGTTGAGGCGAAAATGACCTAACCTAAGACGACAGATTGTGCTGTAAAAGCTTATATTACGATAGATATTACCTTTACGTAACCAAGATACAGATTGTAAGTTTACATTTAAGGCAGCATACCAAGAACCCTTGTTTTCTACTTGCACAACATGATCCCATTGTTTTTTCCACTGAACATACATTCTTTGTTTCAGTATTGGAATAGCATCAGTATATGGGAGTAGGACATCAAAACTAACATCAATAGATGGAGGAGAGTTTGCAATTGACTGAGCCAAGAAATCTACATTTTCGTTACCAGATACGCCTATATGTGAAGGAGTCCACATGAATTCGATAACAAATTTGTTTTTTAAGTGAAGCTCAGACCAAAGATCTTTAATTAGGAAAATTAAATAATTTGTATTAGATTTTACTTTATTATTTTTTATAGCTTTTAATACACTCATACTATCACTGACAATTACCCATTTACATGCCTCTTTTTGCCTTGATATGTGCTTCAGTGCACAAAGAATAGCGAATGCCTCAGCTGTGAAAATACTAGCATGTTTGTCTATTTTGAAACCAAGACCCATTTTGTTTTCGGAGTTGTATATAGCTGAAGATACACTAGACTCATTCTTAGATCCATCTGTATAAATGAATTTAAAACCATTCCATGAAGCTAATTTCTCATATACTTGTTCCTTTCTGGAGAGACCATTATCAATCACAACATTTATAGGACTAAATTTACTTTCATAAGGCCCATCGAAACAAGGTAAGTGGTTATTGCTTTTATGTATACTAATTTGATTTAAAAAACTGCTAAATTCAGATAGGCCCTGCAAAACATAAAAAGATTTTTGGAAAGGCAATAGATTAATATTCAAGAGTTCTTTTAAAAGGTGGTTGTCATATTCAGCATGTAGTTTTACAATAAATCTTTCCTTCAAATATGCAAGTCTTATTGTTACTGGAGGGAGATTACACTCTACTTGTAATGAAACAATAGGAGTGGTTTTAAATGCTCCAGTCACAACGCGCATGCACTTATTTTGAATTTTTTCTAAACTCTCTATAATTTTATGGTCTGAAGCAAAACACATAAACCCATATTCAAAATGACTGCGAACTAAAGATTTATAAAGCATAAGTAATATTTTGGGGTCAGCCCCCCATTTTGTACCACGCAATGACTTAAGGATATTAAAAGCTTTATTGGCTTTGACTTCTAAATGCTCAGCATATTTTTTCCAGGATAAATTGTGACAAAATATGACACCCAAAAACTTGGTATCTGTGACTATTGGCAGAGGTGTATTATTATACAATAAAGAGGGCAAAGTAGCTTTAGATTTTAGACCAAAAACGACAACTTTAGACTTAGATGGATTAACTGCGAGATTTAAATAAGAGAGGTAATTATGGAGTTTTGTTAATGCTAAGTTTAAGTTATTTATTATTGTGTTAGAATTATTTCCAGATAAATATACAACAAGGTCATCGGCAAATTGTAAATTTTTGATATTAGGACCCATTACCAAATTTAAGCGACGTATATACAGAATGAAGATCAGAGGGGATAAAATTCCACCCTGACAAACTCCTATGGAAGATAGTCGAGGACCAAACAATTCACCATCATACTTCACAAACACTTTTCTACAAGATAGAAATTTTTGAATCCACTGTACAACTTTAAGTGGAATACATATATTTAACAGTTCTGTACATAAAATATCAATATTTACATTGTTAAAAGCACCAGTAATATCAAAAAACACTGAAATAAGTTTGTTGTTTTTTGATGCTTTTCAGTATATCTAAATGAAACAAAGATATGCTTTCACGTGCTGAACGACCTCTACGAAAACCATACTGATTGTTTGGAAGCAATCCATTATGTTCTACATAATATTCAAGACGCTGCTTAAGTAATTGTTCAAAGACTTTTCCTGCGCATGATGTCAATGTTATAGGACGATAAGAGTCTGGATTAAACCTAGGTTTGTCAGATTTTAATATAGGAATGATGCAATCAGTTGTCCATTCAGGTGGTATGTCGTTTTTTGTCCAAAGTGCATTGTAAATATTTAGTAAAATAATCAGACAACTCTCTGGCAGTTTCTTGAACATCATATATGGAATTCCATCTAAACCAAACGAAGTATCCCTGCGTGAATATATTGCAGATTTCAATTCTTCAAGGGTAAATAAGTTTATGATATAATCATTGTGCGGGCTGGAAGGGGATTCAAGAGACAAACTACTTACATTTTCCACACTATCAGGAGTATATTTTTGCAAGAAATCTAGAATCCATTCATGATTACTATTAGAGTGTCGAGGAACATAAGTTTTATTGAATTTGCGCATGAAGCGCCAAATTACTGACAATGGAGTAAACCGATTAAAAGAAGTGCAAAGATCAGCCCAAGAATTTTGTCTTTCTGTTTTAATAACAAGTTTTTTCTTAGCTTGGAGTTTCTTAAATTCTAGGTAATTTTCTAAAGTAAAATTTTGTTTAAAATTGATGTACGCCTGTTTGGAGTTTTGAACAGCTGTGGAACATTTATCATTCCACCATGGAAGATTAGATTTTTTCTTAGATTTTCTAACAGTACAAAAACGATTAGGACTATTTGTCATGGGACTGGGACCTTTATGATTCGGTATGGACTCTGTGACAGCACACATTAGGATATTCGTGAACAAATTGTAGGCCTCAAGAGGCGTGTAAGAGTCGAACTGAAAGTTATTTAACTTACACTCCACCTTCTCGGCATACATTTGCCAATTCACCATTTTAAAATTGGGGTGAGTGGGCAAATGTACTCCATTTACGTTATTATTTACAAAATTATTTACATTGTTATTTAGAACCAAATTGATTATTCCAGGTAGATGATAACTACCCAGAGGATCGTCGTGGACTGACCAAGTACAAAGAGGAGCCAACGATGGAGAAACTATGGCTAGATCCAACGCATTAGGACGCCAAGTCATAGAGCCCACAGTAGTGGGTGTACCATCATTTAAAAGTACCAGAAAATTATCATCAACAACATCTAACACAGTACGACCACGTGATGAAGTAGAACAACAACCCCAAGACGTGTGATGAGCATTAAAGTCTCCTGCGATTATCATGGGTTCGGGTATAGATTTAATGAAATTTTCAAATTTTGTTTTTTCAAAAACTGGGTTGCAATTTGTAGGGCTATAAAAGCTTACTATACTAATTTGTTTACTATTAACAGATATTTGTATACAAATATTTTGAAGAGAGTCATCAAAAAATGTGTTAATTTTGTTATATGCAATACTATTATGTATCAGAATACATACACCATTATGTTTGTTACCACAATCATTGCGCTCTATGTTAAACCCAGGGACCTTTAGCCTCAGATGAGGCTTTAACCAGGTTTCGCAAATGATCGCAATATCTATATATTCTTGATATAAAAAGTTTGTAAATTCGTGCCTATTGTGGAGTATACTCTGAGCGTTCCAATGTACGATTTTGAGGGCGTTCATTATGCTTTAGATTGAGCGTTCCCTCTTATCGTACCTTGGAACGCTGCACGTATTGTTTCTGTATTTATAGGCGATTCGTTTTTATTAGCTACTAGCTTTATGATCACTTGCGTGATCATATTTAAAAATGATTGAGATTTAAGCATATTCTCTAAGTAGGTTTCAGCTGTCCTAGCAGCTAGTTGGGGGAAAGACTTTTCATTAAATAGATCGGCATAGGCTGCAGTTCGGGATTTGATTTTGTTTTCTTCTATTTTGTTTTTTTTAATAGGACAAGACGCGGAAATTGCAATATGTTTACCCTTGCAGTTGGCGCAAACTGGATTTTGTTTGTCGGCGCCACAGGCCTTATAATTGTGATTTTCGGAACAGATAGAACAAACCTCATTATTTTTGCAAAATTTAGCAATATGTCCAAACTGTTGGCACTTTAAGCATTGCTTAACTGGAGGGACATATTGCGTCACCTCGTGTCTCCATGAGTCCAGGTACACGTACTCAGGCAGCTGGGTAGAGGCAAACGTTACTGCGACAGTCTGCGTGGGAATATACGCGACCTCGCCCCCATCTGCCCTCACCCTGCGCATGAATCGCCGCACCTGGATGACGTTTCGTGAGCTGCCGATCATTGCGAATATATTTTTATTCGATAAACCAACTGGGACAGATTTTACAACTCCAGTAACTTCTGTGTCTGCTGCGGGGATTGAGGCGTTAAGCCCCAATTCGTCTAGGAATTTATTGTGACCTAAAAACGTGTTGGCATTGTTTGACAAATCGAATGTTATAGCCACTTTATATTTATTCATAGGCCTCAGATGTAGCACTCCCGATATGGCGTATTTTCTTATGGCCTGGGACAAGTTTACTTTATCGCCATCCGAAAACGGCTTGTCGGCGCATTGGTGTGTGAGGAACACAACGAAGTCTCGCCTCTGTGAATTTTCTGGATATTTACGAGAATAATTTGTTACCTTGTACGGCCTGTACTTATCTGCATCGTTTTCATAATCGGAGTCCTCGGCGGAAGACCCTCTGTCTTCAGCACCTTCTTTTTTTTCGTTTTTTAGATTTCTCCCGTCCCATTATAGCTTATGTAATATTTACACACTTATCCGTAAGTATGTACAGATATTTACACCTAAAAATATACAATATATACAGAATTATTAATAATTATAAATATTTCTTTTAGGAAATTCGCGCCTTTCCCTCTCAAAGGTTCCCGCCTTTTTTTTTTTTTTTTGTCACTCATCTTGCTTGACAATAAATTGAGAATTTGACGTTTTGTTTTTTTATTATAGGGCCTGTCGGTACGCGGGCTATCAGATTCAAAGTTAGTATTTGGCTGATCAGATATATGTAAACCCATAAGGTAGGCATTTTTCACAGCTTTTGTGTATAAACAGCCCACAGGCAAAATAAATTGACCAATAGGTGGCGGTGCATTTGGCGCCTATTCGCAAGTTTAGAATGAACTAACACAATTCGAAATAGTCATATTTCCAAAAGAAACAAAACAACAACAAACAAAATAAACAGAATCTGGTTGAGTTTTTAAATGAGAATATTTCGAGTTGTATCAGTTTTATTCTAGGTTCATCAAATGCACCGCTGCTTATTGGTCGATTTCTGTGGCTAATATACCAGTCATTTTCAAAAGGCATCTGTCGTTAAACAGCTATTCAAATAAAATGTTATTTAATTTAGTCGGGTGCTAGTTTGTTGTCACTTTGATTTGTTCATATTAAAAAACAAAAACCCGACTGCCAAAACTAAAAGGAAGAAAATAAGCCTAGTGGTCTAGAACTCTGTTAAGTAGCTAATTTAAACTTCAACACCCATTACTAAACTTTTTGAGCGACGTCACGATTTAATGGCGTCCCGACTGTTGAACTTTAAATTAGCTACGTAACAGAGTTCTAGATCACTAGGCTTATTTTTTCCTTTTAGTTTTGGCAGTCGGGTTTTTGATTTTTTAAATTTAATGTTTTATTTGACACTTTTTTGATATTTATGTGAAAACGGTAGATTAAAAGTATTATAACCCATATACTTAGAATGGGCTAATTATTAGCTTTCATTTGATACCCATATTGTTACAATACAATATATATTTTTTTTCATTCCTCCGCCATATTTTTTTTTCGCAAAAGCCATATTATAATATAACCTATGTCACTGCGACAATTATGACGAATCGAATGATACCTTATATGTTAAAATCCGTCTAGCCGTTTAGGCTGCAGCGAGGACCAAAGAAATGGACATAAATACCCTCATACATACATACATACATACATACGCTCGAAAAAAACATAACCCTCCTTGGTGCAGTTGAGCAAAAATTAGATTAAATCATTGCATTAAGTTTCGTTCATTTTAAAACATTTGAAAATTTTGCCGTTAAGTTTCAAATGTAAAAACAAATGGAGCTTCTCAGGCTTATCTTTTTATAAAAAAAATCGGCTTTTAATTGAAACGTAAATTTACTAAACGTAAACTTTAACTGAACGCTTCCATTAAAGACGTCATTGATTTACATTCAAAAGATTTGCCACTAGATGTCGCTTTAGAATGAGGAGGAGCAAAGATGAGAATTTCTCCTATCACTTCCACTGCCCTAGTTGAATCGCTTCACTTTGGCTAAACAACGGAAAACCACGCAATGTAATACGCTATTTAACGGGAAATTGTTATATACGGCAGTAGAAAATTATAACCCGCTCAGTTTCAGTTAGCAGAATCTGCTAAGATTTTTCTGTTACTTATATATCTAATTTAAATTTTCACAGTTATCTTGCGAATATACATTCTTTTTTCAGTCGAAATTGAACCTTAATT
>NW_027413044.1:0-27766 GCF_025370935.1 Choristoneura fumiferana
AGGGTTTATTAGCATACAAACTTCTTGTCGCAACTATATCATTAAATTTTTCGTTATTGTAACAACTCATGCTAGGTCTATTTGAAACATTTGACAAAAGGGTTGAGTTGCTAAAGTTATTTTCTCCGAGTGCCTTTTTATAGGATTAACGACCGTAAAGCTGTAGAACATAAGTGCTCTATTTCCACGATTTATCCGCTACATTACGACGCGTTTACCGTCGATATTACTGTTGTTTTTTGTATCAACATTATTACTCCCTGTGTAATAATTTATCGGAATTGTTGGGCCCGAGTTATGATTTATCCTTAGTTGGTCTGCGGTGCAAACCAATTTCGTTTCAAGCTCCCCTCGCAATACTTTCATTGAAACCTGAACATTTCCCGAAAGTAAGAAGTTTATTTATTTTTGTGACACTTTGTGCCAAGTTGGCGCGATGTTTTAGCTAAATAACGGCTACTGCTTCAAGAAAAAAGGTGGCAAAAGCTTCTTTCATAGCTAGCTCTCTTGGCAACTGAAACACCTAAGAATTCCTTTTGCTATTTAAAGGCAAATTTGGATAATACAAGTCGATAACTTTAAAATAGCCGCCTTAATTAAGGCTGTTTATGTCACTTTCAGGCCCGTGTTTTTCAAGAAACGAAAACTTTATCGGGTTGCGCAGCCGCTTCCGTTTATTAAAATCGGGCCTTAAGTTTGGAACTTCGACACGACCAAATGAGACATTTCCCCTAAAAAGTACCCACTGGAAACTTCGCTGGCTTACGATTTAGCCTCAAAAAGGCAAATTTTTACGAGAAAACTTTTCTGATAAAACATCCAGGATCCGAAGCCTGTTTGATGGGAGGTGATTAAACATGAAATTTGCATTTGCAAAAACAATCGCTTGTAAAATGCTTTTTAAAACACGTGAGTTATTGTATGATTTGGCAATGTAGCTTTGCCTCCAATCTTCGGCTACTTATGGTCTTTTCTTTCAGCTTTCAGTAAATATATGTGCAGTCAATAGAATAGAAAGGCAGAAAAGAAAGAATGGTGGGCTGATTGCGGCTGCAGTAAAAGGTGTTGACAAAAGCCTCGAAGAACGAGTCCCTCATTACGGCAAGGACCGGATTATCTGAGACACACACAAGCCTTGCCTTACCGATAATGCATAGGGCGAGAATCCGACATCTTTTGATGTCTAGAATCGATTTCTATCTCAGTGAAATATTCTGAAATCTTTCTTTTCTTTTTGAAGACGACAAATCAAGTATAGGTAGAAAAATGACGACCGGATGGCTAACTGGTTAGAGAACCTGACCACGAAGCTTAAGGTTCTGGGTTCGATTCCCGGCCGGGGCAGATGTTTGTATGAATAATACGAATGTTTGTTCTGTGGTCTTGGATGTTTAATATGTATTTAAGTATGTATTTATCTATATAAGTACGTTTATTCGTTGCCTAGTATCAATAGTACAAGCTTTGCTTAGTTTGGGACTAGGTCAATTGGTGTCAAGTCTCCCATGATATTTATTTAAAAAAAAATGCTCGTAAATCATCAAAGGACTCTTTTACTCATTACACCGTATCATACCATGACCGTAATAGCAACGTGACAGACAAAAATATATTCTTTGTATTGAAAAGTATGAGACTATGCCCACTAGCACGTTTCCTAACCAACCGTCGCCGTCAACAACCGCGTGTGTAGTGGGTAGAGACCTTAAAGAAAAATGGTGACGAAAATGAATCTACGTAAAAAAACTTTCGTATCCATCAGTTTCATTATCCAAACCCAAGGATGACTTTTTGAAGAAAGAAAATTTTGAAGTGTGAGCGAACAATTTTACAATCAGAGCAGGAATTTCGGAAATACGTCCAGTTACACTTAGTTAAAATAACTCGATAAGTTTGAAGTGTTTTTTAGTAAGGAATCGTATAGAAGAAGTTAGTATTATCTTTAAAAGCTACTGTATAACTTCTTTTTACTTACTGTTCATACTTTTCTGGTGAAGGTGAGAATTTAAGTCGGAATTTAATTAAATTTAACGTTTCAGCTGAGCTATTCGTCCTCCCGAGTGGAACCCATAAAACCTAATGGACTTTCCCTGTCTAGTGGTAATTTTGTTTGAGGTTCTTAAAGGTCCTGCAATCTTACTGTATTCGTAGTGTAGTGCTTTGAATGCGGCGCGTGACTTTCAGGGTAAAGGGTACGTTCTAGAACTGGAGCAGAGCAAAGCATGCAAACACTGGAATTACCTAGTGCTTCATAAATTCTTACACATTTGGTATCGACAGACTGGCTAAAGGCTTTATTTGTAAAAAAAAGAACAGAACATTTGAAAAAATAAATGAACAAAAGGCAGACTTTAATTTTACTACTGATCTATGTAAATACGAATGTACCAAGCCCTAACTCTTTTTTTCCACCCCTAACGATACTTACACACACACGCGCGCACACACTCAAAAATATAAACATCATTCATTAATAAAGCTCATTATTACATTTTTAAGAATAACCCATTGTAATAGCATTAAAAATAAACCGAGCAATGCCTACTATCGCCGACTGTAGCTACTGCCGTACTAATTAGTAAGTAGTGTATGTTGTCAGATACGGCAGATTAAGCTTAAACACGTTACGAACATGATTTACTGCGCACTAACACATGAACTAGCGCTTACAAAGTGTTCGTAAGTAATTGATTATTTACTTACACGATAACCGCAATGACTGTATTATATTCATAACACAGCTTAAACACCACGGCATGAGTATTACCCAACGGGGCATATTACGGCCACAGCTAACACGTTTTTACCTTTAAATTTTGAGCCATTTTCCTCAATGTATTCCCTTTTATTTAGGGAGAAGCGAAATTGAAAATACGCATTTACAGATTCGGTGAAGATCGATTCCGAACGTCGCGATATAGCGCCGATAAAGGACAAAACGACAGACGGCGAATGCTGCGTCAAACTTCTAGCGATTACGTCATCTTTATTCAAAGTAGACATTCGAGTGGCTTTTGCGTAGGGCTGTCGAAACGTCAGCCCGGGATGGCCAACAAAGCAAGTGCGGCTCTCGGGGCGACAGAGGAAATGCCTTTTTAAACGCAGATAGAATAACTCATGGGAAAATGTATCGGCCGTACACGAATAAATCGTGATACTCGAAATATTTAATATGTTATTCGTGTTACAATAGAGCAACTTCACTTTGCTGTTTCTAGTTTTCTTTTAGTAGCAGCGATCTGTGGGATTTGGAGAGGATAAAACGTTAGATAGATTAAGCGACATAATTTCCAGCACTAATTGACAAAACCAAATTGCATTATGATAACGTAGTAATTACTACACGAAGGCAAGACGTTAAAGCAGCCCTTATCTATAGATATAACACCCTCATTATACAACAAGAGTATATAAAACACTAGTCTATACTCGCCGTTTAGCTCGCGTGAACCAGCCTAGTGCAGCTGAATCTGGCAGGTGAATTGAAATTTCGATATTTAACTAAATTCCCGTGAGAATCCCCAAAAAATACGCAGTAGTTTTCATTTTACGTCTTCATTTACATTATATGAAAGACACCCATGGAAAATTCCATGTCTCTAATCTAAGCGGTAGAGATATCGGGATTTGATCCGTATAACGTGGGAGCATAGGGATAAAAAGTAGCCCATGTGCTATTTCCAAGATCCAGCCATGTGCAAAATAAACTTCCTCTAGGTAAATATGTCTAGCCGTTTTAGCGTGAAAAAGTAAAACCAGCCAAGTGCATGTCGGAATAAGCGTAGAGTAGGGTTCCGTAATGATATTGTATATTTGCCGCGTACTGGTACATGCGGCAAAAATTTAATATTAAGTTTAGATCGACTATTACTCGTTAATATGTAAAGCCTACCTAGGTTGTGATAGTTTTTTTTTCAATTCATAGAATTTTATACTACATTCGAAAAATTGTCTTAGCAATCATACATACAATGTTTTCGAAAAGCCTTATCCTACACTATACCCCACAGAAAATAATCATCAACACTTTACACGTAGAGGTTTTAAATATCCTAAAAATAAGGGTTACTTGTAGGACTACGGAACTCTAGAAACACACTCACAAACTTTCTCTTTTACAACATTGTAGCATTACACACTCACTGTAGAAACTGTTTCAGGGAACATCCTAACAATTGCTGTCATGTAATTTCGCAAGGCATTAGAAATTCTTTATTAATTTCATTAGGCTTAGCGCCGGGCGCGGCGTCGCGTGAGCTCGCCTCGTTCCATACGGACACGGATATGCCTTTCATGTGCGGACTTTACAACCAGCGTTGCGTTAATAAGCACGCCTTCCAACCATAAATATAATGAATATTGTTCGAGGAGTGTCTGAAGAATACACTTACTACGGCTGAACAGAAAAAGACGCACAGTGAAATGAAATTAAGTGGAATGATCCAAAAGATACCCGTACGCTGTATAATATTTGAACTTTACTTTTTATTGGCATTTATTCTGACCACTTTTAAGCACGACAATAGTTAAAGTTTAAAATAGCAAATATATTTTAACAGAAGTTAAATACTGACGAATTGTTAAAGCTCTACCTATACCGCATACCAAAATTAAGTCACTTCAACCATTTAAATTGCTTTGCAATATTTTAAGCAAACAAACAAAAGATACTAAGAGGAAACTCGTTATGACAATAAGCTTTTGTTAAATATAAATTTATTTATAGCTATTCAAAGAGGAAACGCTGCCAGCATCTTCGGGACCTTGCCTAAGGGGTACTCTTTATGTAATTTGTTTTAGTTTTAGGTTCTATTTTTATTTTTAGGTAAGTTTGTTAAGTATAGGACAATTTTTAATGTAACTTTCTTACCTTGTCGTCTAACCTTATATACCTAAGTACACCAAATTTTGAATGAAAGAGGGTTAGTCGACTTCCAAGATTTAACCCACACATACACAATAACACGGAAAATTAAAAAATACTTCTCTATATTTCAGACTTGAACCATATCGTCAAATCGCATAGCCTGCGAATGTTGAACGGTGAGCAAACAATGCATAAATTGAGGAATTCCATATTGATGTTCTGAATTGATTGTGAACGGTGAGCGCGTACAAGCCGGTACGTTCAATACAAAATAGTTTGATAAGTCGCGTTCGAATATTGTAGTCACCTCAGTTAGCAGAACACATTGTGGGATATATATACGTGATCACCGCTTGCTGCACTTATGCTCTCTATCCACTGAACAAGTGGAGCAGACTTCGTATGGAGTCCGATTAACTCGCAATCCCACTAATATTAGGTATAAATGCGAAAGTTTGTAAGTCTGTTTGTTTGTTAACTCTTCAGGTCTAAACCGCTGAACTAATTTAGATGAAATTCGGTATACAGATAATTTGAGTCCCGGAAAAGGACATAGTATAGTCTTTATCTCAGAATATTGCAGAGTTCCCGCGGGATAGCGATAAACGTATTCTACGCGGACGGACTCGCCGGCGACAGCTAGTGGTGAAATAAAAGCCGTTTGATGTGACAATCAACGCTTAATATAGTGTCAACTCTATCGGTGGCAAAGTACGTATTAAAGTGCGTAATAGGAGCACGTATAATGGCACAGCCGTATAAATAGCACAAGCATATAAACGGTACACTTGTAATTAGATGTGCCGTGAACTTCACGTTTGCTTTACGAGTGGCTTCCGAGGACATAAACTAACCCGTGTGATATACTAGTTTAATACATAAACTTGTGGACCGCATCGTGTGCCGGGTCCGCAAGTAAAACAGAGCCCATATTTCATGTATGAGCTCGATAGATTCGATGGTAGCCGGCGAGATCCCTTTTGTTCCTGATAATATACATAATGCTCGTAATAGCGAATCAGATAGGTTTCAAGGAAATATCAGGCTTACATCAAAATGGAGTTAATATTTACTAACAGTTTTACATAATGTTTGTGGTTATAAAAGGTAGCCTTAGAGTATTAGGTGATTGTTCTGCTGTTACGGGTGTACTTGGGCAGCGGAGATTGCTTTCTATCAGGTGACCCTTCTGCTTGTTTTATCCGAGTCATTTATAAAATATTTTCTTGATTTAAATTACCTTTATTATGATTTTATTTTTATGATAAAGAACAAATTTGTAACTTCTCTGGTGTAATAACCAATCTACGCCCCACACCTGAGCTTAGCTCACACAAACTTAGCTGTGCACAGCTGAGGCCTCCTCTGAAACGGGAGGGCGTGGGCTGTAGTTTCCATACGGGTTGAGCGCTAATTAGGAACTTCACACCTAAAATTGAACTGCTTCACATACGTGTGTTCTTCACCGAAGCTCTCATAGTCATTTATTCTGAAAAACCCTGAGATGTAAGACCAGGTTCAAACCCACGATCAATCGTCACACTACCAGACTAAGACTTCTGTACGTAATATTTTACAATGCTCCTGTATACTGCAAATGTTCAAAGTTCTACATGTACGGTACAATTAGAGCATGTACAAATTCGATTCTACACTCTTGATTGTACTCGTTAGCAGAATATTGAAAATATCGATGTCATTTCAACACGACACTCAATACGACATTTCATTCCGAGTATCAATGTCACGTATTCATGTATGCCTACACAACAAGGGCAAGTAAAGAAAATGTTAAACGCCAACAAATAAATTCAAACGTTCGAGATCTCCCATTGTCGCGAGTTGGCGAAAACTTTTTGGGCCGGGGTTAATTTCAAAGGTAAGTACCTAGGTATCATTTCAAAAGTTCCCGGTGCGCGTTAAGTATGGCGTTAGCGGGGTTTGCGCCTGTCTAATTAGCGACGGCGTCATTGATCAGTATGAATTACTCGCAGAACTTAGGGGTGGATAACTTTGTGTTGGTGATTATATTTTACTCTTTGTTTTAGGGTTCGCACTACCGTGTTACCAGAATAATTTAGACCGTAGAACATAATGTTTAACACATCCACATCTCAGTCATAAATCATAATGTAAGACTATAGTTTTAATTATTATTATGTTTGTATTTGTCGTAATTCTGTGACTCCGCGACAGCGTTTAGTCGAAAAGGTTTTTTTTAATTATTTCCTTGCTCCTCTCCAACTGTTAGCGTTCTACAGAATCAACCACAACCCTGTCATCGTACCTGGCATAGCCCGCCACTTAGGGTAATAATAATAATAACACATCTCAGTTGATAGTAAACTGTCATTTTGACTGTGTCTAAGACGTTTTCAACTTTTTTACATTTTCGTCATACATTACCTCTAGAATTTACCGTACACGTACTACACGCTGTTCGTGACAGCTATACAACAACAACAACTTACATTTAGACAAGCTTGATTACACACACGGTACACGTTCGTGCACAAATACAATACTGAAAATAGATGTACTACATGGATCAATTAGCTACATTTAGGTACATATGTATCTAGAAATAAGAACGTAACCAAATGAACCTACTTAACGTATCCGCATACTCCCGTATCAATAATGTGTATCTATTGCCTACAGATGTTTGGTAACCTGATCGTAATCCACAATAAACACAATTCACAATATTGAATCAATATTCCTGCGGGAGTTGTTTCCAGGCTTATTGTTTGCTCTCTTCAACAATACGTATCGTATGCCGTGATCATCACACAGGAAACATTGCTTATTTTATTGCTTCTCAAGTAATATTTGGCTACAGTATCTGTTACGAATTAATATTATCAATTTACAGATGTGGGACATCTGTATCCGCCGTAGTATGTTTCTATGTGAAGAATGTAACAAACGTCAGGTGAGATAAGGGTCAATCACGGTCAGTTTTGTGTAAAAAAAATACCTCCCGGAATTGTTTTGTTTTCCTTTTCCACTAGAAATTAATCCATTTGGTCAACTAAATACAAACTTCATCTAAATAAACGCAACTATGTTATAATTACCTAATATTATGATGATTTTTTAAACATGTGAGCACTTTAGAAGAAGTCGAAATACATAGTACCTGAAAAAAGAAAAGATGTAAATAAATAATAAGTCATTCATTGTCTGTTTGAAATTTATAACATAAACCTTACTAAGCTTTTAACGTTTTTATAACTGGCTAACTCAAACTCTCGTCTACAGTCCTCTGGTATTTCAGCTCACTAACTGGGCCTGTTATTCAAAATCATGTTAATGCAACATTTTCTCATTCACTTGCCAGTTTGAAAGCGCTTTCATTCAACAATTCAGTAAGTTAGGCAGGTATTTAGTTAGTTGCTCTTGCCTGCTCTTCGCGGCCACTGCAATAGTTAGCCCAGGTGCCACGAGGCGAATAAGACTCGTTACAACTTTCAGAGCATTCCTAAAACCTTTAGGTGGATTCATATAGCCTTAATCGTATTTACGGAAGCTGAACTTCTTATTTTTAATTGGATTACGTTGTTGTTTAAACCAGTTTACAGTAAGTGATTCACACCCAGGTCACAGTGAGAGGGAAAATCTCTATATACCTGTGTTTTCTGTACTGCTTACTACTTATAATGTTGTTGTGCAATAAAGAGTTATACAGACATCATGTGTGTCTAACATCTGGTAGCATGGTGTACGGTTGTGTTGCTCTGAAGATGAGCTCTGGTTGAGTTAGTCGTCAGTGTAGTGTGGTGGTAGTTATAGATGGGTTTGTGTGATTTGTGTGTGTTCTTACGGTGTTGGAGGTGTGGGAACTGCATGCACACGCATATCTTGCACAAACGTAGCTATCATAAGGTCGCGGGTGAGCAATGAAATTCTTTTAGTTCATTGCTAATAAAGTAACAAAAAAAAAACAGTAATATCTAGGCTGCTTCAGCCAGCAAATCATTATAATTGCAAACAATAACAAAATAAAACTTACGTGTCTAATAATTATAACGTAATCTTTATGCCGTACGTAAAAAGATTCAGTTATAAGAACGTCGTACTATTTCGACATTGATAAAATTAGTTAAATACAAAATGACGTAGGTTTAATTACGACACGAAAGGTAAAATTAATGTGAATTTTGGTCTGAAAATTGTAGTGGTGCGGTTTCTGTGCAACATTAGCGTTGCTATTATAGCTGAGGGCTGCGTTTTCGTAGCTTTGGCGTGTTTATCTCGCCGTTTAAACACCACTGCTGGGCTATTTAGATGCAATCTGACCGTGTGGTTGCGCCGACGAGCATTCTATTAACTACAGCACGCAACAACTCCCAGGTTAATTATTACTTGCCAGTAGGAAGTTTGGTGTAGATTAAAGTATGAATTGGGAGAAACTGTAACTGACTTAGAAATAAGAGCCTTTATTGTTTATTGTTGTACGTACACAACATTTATAATATAAATCGTTTCAACGGTTGGAACATTCTGGACGAATGAAACGTTAATTCTCCTTTGGCAAAAGTAACCTTCACTTAAATTGTAAGTTTGTAAATTTTCACACTTTTCACTCAGACAAAATCTTATTATTCAGCATATTTGGCACTTTATCATACCATTTATATTGTTAATGTAACAGGTTTTAGCTTTAATTGTGTTCTTTTAAATTGTGTACCGATGGACTTGCGTCTGGAATTAAATATCATTTCATTTACTCCCGAGTAGACTGAGTGGTCCATTCCATTCCTGACTTCGTATAAGTATAAATTTAAGACTACGTAACACCACAATGATGTTCTAAAGTAACTACACAACAATACACGCATAAACAATAACAGTAGCTGTTGCTTCTCGTCGAAGTTCCTCCCGGCAGCAGCTTCCGCTAAATGCAATATTCAAAACTTTAACGTCTTTCCATTTTTCGCACCATCGAACAAAACTGTTAGCGAGCCACGATTTTCACTTTAAGTTTTTGCTTTAGTTAATGAGCTTTTAATCCAACAATACACGATATGATTCTTTAAATAATTTGAAATTATGTTTATCGTCACTTGTATTACTTATTCCAGTTGTTTTGATCCGAATTCGTCGGTGTATCCGCGGCTTTACGGATAGGGGTGTTGTCGCAACTGACTTTAGGGGGTGATTGCGCGTTATCTACTATTTGCATAACTAGACACTTTATCTTGGGTTACTTACCTTGAAAGGCAACACCGTATCGTGTGTTCGAGTAATCTCCCTACATCTAACCTCTATTTGAAGATTAAAAGACAAAGTAGAAACAGTTCTGTTGGTTCGTGACACAATTTATTCCGTCTTCAAATTTAGGGGTCTGTAAAACGTGACGTTATTTATCGTGCCATAAACAGTAAGTTAACCTACTTTTGACGTTGGGAAGTGTTTTTTGAATGCTAATGCGGTCGCATTCTCATTTAGAAGTATCTGCCGCAACTTAAGTCAGAGATTAACAGACGTTTCATAAGTTCCTCCTTACAGAGTTAAGTTCGTAATTTAGTGTGGAAGTTCAGGAACATAAACCGCACATGTTAATACGGGCCCGTTGTATACGTACGTGTAGTGTGATAGAATAACTTTATACGGATTCAACGACAAATTTAAAGCAAGAGTGACTAAGAACGGTGCATTGAGCCGTCTTACGTTTTCGAAAAATTCGGCCCGAGATCCGGACAAATCGGATTTGCGTTCAATTTTCCTAGACTTTCGGAAGCGAGCTCGCATTCGGCCGAGCCCCAACGCGACCCAAATGTAGAGCAGGGACATTCTTCAATTCTCTAGGTACTGTGCCTTCCTGACTTAGAATTTAAAGGATATAAATTCGCTGAGTTTAACCTAAATTTAGCGTTCCATTCGCTAGCTTAAGGAAAATATTTTTTACTTGAACTAAAATTTATCGTCTTATGATTGAATAAATATCTACTTATAATAATATTTTAAATGCACGTAAACACACGTAAGTAAAATTCTCCACTCAATAAACATTGTAGATCATGAAAGAAGCGTTAATTTCAATTGTCCCGTGCTGTCATTTACTGCGACAAACAAAATAGTATTCAGCATATATAGAGTTAGAGTAATTTTGAGCTTGACAGTATGTAAAACCCCCCCTATAAAAACTTTTTGCCCTCTCTCAGCTAAACCTAAAGCTAACTGCTAATTAAATCAAAAGCTCCTAAGCTCAAAGCTATGACCTACCTATGTACAGCCTACCTATATAACTAGAGCTTATGAATCCTACTGAGATGTCTGAAACCTACTATATGATAGCGTGATGATGTGAGTTGGCCATGTGATCGTCTAGTGGTTGTCTAGTGCCTAAATAAATGATTGACCCTTCGTTGTGTCCGTCCTAGGTAACCCATACGGTACTTTTAGTGAAGAAGTAAAGATTGGTTGGTCTGAATTTAACTACAAAATTATCTACCTACCTAATAACGCAGCTAAGAACACATTACTAAAAATGACTAATTTGACTAGGAATATAGAATGCTGTAGTATGTTATGGAATGCTGTTAGGGGAACAGGGGCAAGTTGTATCCATGATTACTTGAGAGAAACAAGTATAGCTATAAGGTATGACATTCTGAAATAAGCGCATTAATAAATGCTTATTAGAACATAGTAATATATCTAAGATTTAAGGAGATTAACCTAGTGATTATATAGTCTGTGAAGTTTATTAAAATCATGACTTTTAAAAACCTAGCTATAATAACAAACAAGATTCTAAAATGCTAAGAAGGGAAGAACACAGGATTAGTAAAAACACAGTGTAAAATAAAAACAGTAAAATAAGCCAAATGAAAACAGTTTAATAAAACACAAACAAAATGAGAATAAGATAATGTTTCCTTTGCTATAAGTATAATGGGATATACAGAATACTACCACACTATAAGATATTGTGTGAGCGATAGGTAGAACAGGAATATGGTATTATAAGTTTTCCATTTTACTTCAGCAATTGGAAATAAGCACACAGAATTAAATGGATTAGTTAAGTAAATAAAAAGCATTCTAGGCTCAAATGCAGGATAATAAAGTTGTATATAGGTAATATACTTATGTGTCCACCAGGTGATAAAATTCATAGTCGGTATATACAAGTCAATTAGAAATAGCATTTGGGTTTTCCTTCCTATAATATAATGGTATGGCAAAAGTACTCTTGCTATAAATAGTTTATTTACTTGATAAATTAACCATAAGAATTTATATAATTTCTATTTAATAATAAAAGCTCACAACAACATTCCAGTGATTAGTTAGTCAATAGTATACAGCAAATTCTCATCCGCCTACCAGTTCTAATTTTTAGCTTTGTTAGTTCCACAATGGTGGAATTCTGGACTCAAGTGCAAGCTAAAATGTTGTACCTAGGTAAGGTATATAATCACAAGCGATAATGCTTGAGAGTTGTCTGTAGATGAAGTATATTTTTCTTTGCTATAATATATTAATGTACTAGGTGTTAGGTTTACTCTTACTATAGCTTGTATTTGAATTGATTGAATACTCATGAAGGATTATAGGATTTATTTGGAAATAATCTACATCACCAATTTCAACGATTAATTATAAGCTTGAGGTTAATGTAGAAAGGGTTAATATATATATTATATGTATAAATTATTGTCCCCCCCTAATTACCTCCCACCTGTTTATAGACCGGGTTATAGATTTCAATTTGGGTATTCTTATCCTATCAAGTAAAGGCAGATTATTTGCTATGCAGGTAAGTAGTATTCATTCACTACCTATGGATTTATCTTAGAGAAATAGAATACCAACCAACTTAATATCTATTGGATGGAGGTAATGGTCTCCCCGTCTGTACAGTCAAACACAATATAAGTTACCCACTTTAAGAATACTGCAATTATTCATATTATTGTTTTGTAAGAATCTGTCGATAGCAGATAGTTTATACATTTACGATTTATTCAGTCTGGCTCTCAGTACATGAATAGCGTTCCCCTGTCAAGAATAGAACTTTGCTACATGCCTAGCTTTGACCAAATATAACACATAAATGTCGAGAATTTTCTTTGAATGGAATTATTAGTAGGTATCCCATAATTGTGTCAACCTCAGACATAGAAATTTTAATAAGTATTTTTTTCTTTTATGTTTTCTATTAAGTCCCTAAGCACACATATATTATATATATAGCACACAACAGTAAATGAGTAAAGTTAACAAGGGCGTACTTACATGACTCGTTGCACAAGATAAAGAAATACATATCTGACCTCACAGTTCCTGGTTCCTGGGTAATGGTGACCGCGGAGATTCTAGCGGGGTTTTCGTTAGCACCGCAAGGTATCCAACCCCGAGGCTCAAATCAGACCTCACAGAATAAAGAACTAAGCTGGAAGACTAGTAGCAAAGGAACCGAAACAAAACGCATGGGTACTCCCCTAGCGACATCGGCTCCGCTACCACCCCGCCAGCTATTCAAAACAAAAAATGAAGCGGGGTTTTCGTTAGCACCGCAAGGTACCAACCCCGAGGCTCAAATCAGACCTCACAGAATAAAGAACTAAGCTGGAAGACTAGTAGCAAAGGAACCGAAACAAAACGCATGGGTACTCCCCTAGCGACATCGGCTCCGCTACCACCCCAGCCAGCAGCGTAACGACCTGCACTTGAAAGAACCCAAAGTTGACTATCCGTTCCTACGAGCCGCAGCCCTTTTTATAGTTTTTTGTGCGACAGCGTGTATTCCTGCTATAACTACATCTACCCCACCTGCTAATACTGCTAACACTCCTACATTTCCGGCTCTATAAGCACTTCCTGTTTCCCCGGCTACTAAGGCGCCAGCGCCGTTAAGAGGTTTTCTTAATATTGCTGCGCCTCCGGCCGTCTGCGTTCCCTCGTTTCCGTGCATTTCGGGCCCTTCCGCATATCGCTTCAGCTAAGTCTCGCGCATCTCGCGCGCTTTATGCTCCTACGGTTACAACTGCGCTTCCTAACATCCAAGCGTCTACAACTACAGTAGCTATTCAAGGTTTTCCTACAATTCATACGACTGCGCCTACACCTGTGTCTTAGGTTACTAAGGAGACAGAGCCGCTTAAGAGGTTTTATGTAATACCGGTGTTTGCGTACACAGCTAAGACTCCTGCTATTGCGCGATTCCGTGCGGCAGCGCCTCCCGCGCGTATACCTACACTTCCTGTTACACATACTACTGCAGCGCCAACGGCGTTTCGTGCTATGCGTTTCCGGCGTCCGGAGAGCTTAAGTAAATTCCTTCATTTCCTAGCACTCGTCCTACTGCAGAGACAGCGGCGTTTCGAGTATCGCGTTTCGAGCTACTTAACCAACAGCTACACTTCCTATTCTTTCATAGACAACGGCGTCTCATGCGTTTCGTAAACTTAGAGCTTTTACTGGAACAACTGCGTTTCCTATCATACAAGCTATTACTGGGACAGTAGCGACCCGAGGGTTTTCTACACTTCGCGCCCTTGCGCCTACAACCGCGCTTTCAACTACCAGGGAGACAGAAGCGTTTAAGGAGTCTTATCCGGGAGCGACACCTACTCATACACCTCGACTTACTGCTTTATAGGGCACTCTAGCTATAACGGTGCCTACGTACACATCCCCATCTCCTACTATACGTATTGCTACAACGATAGCGACGGCTCGTGAAGCGCGATTCATGAATCTATGAAGTTTAGTCAGACAGCCCCACTTTTAGCCATAAAGCGTGTTTACAAGACAGCGGTATCAGTACCAACTTCTCTATCTCCCTATGCTCAGCCTATTACAGATACTGCGGCGATTCACGTAGTGGGTTACCTGCGGCCTGAGGGTTTCCGGGTTTATCCGCGCCTCCTATCACATGGGCTATTTAAACGGTAACCGCGGTTCATATGTTTCGTACACTACAAACCCTTGCGTATGTAACTATGTCTTGAACTACCAGGGACACAGAACCGTCTAAAGGGTTACAGTTAATTCCTACACTTCTACATATAGCCAGTCTTTATACAATAGCGTAATACTATGCGACAGCGACGCCCCCTGCCACAAGAATTATTACAAAGTCAACGGTTTCTCTCGCGATCCCGGCGTTTACATATATTCCTACATTTCACGACGTCACATATATAACTCAATCTCCTTATGCTTAACGCTCTCCTCGTGCTAAGCACCTAGCTGGATTTCCTGCCTCACTAACTACCAGGACAACAGGAGTCATAAGGAGTATACAAGTACTTGAACTACAACTTTCCCGGGCCCTATATGCCTCCATGTTCGCGCTTCCAGCCGGGTCTTTCACAGTATAAATCACCAGGAACGCATCACCTAACAGGAGTACTACGCGGTTTTACTAAGTCATTCGAGTGTGATAGTAATAGAGTTTGCGAAGGTCAGAACGAGACAGACATATGGCTGTCAGCTCCGAACGATAAAAGAAGAACATTGCAGCTTGAATGGAGTCGCCAGAGTGCGAAAGCAATAGAGTTTGTAAGAGTAAGAGCGAGACAGGTGAACGACTCTGAATAATGAATGAAGAATGAAACGTAAAAGTTGATTCTAAACAATATGTAAAAGAGTTAGACCATGAGACGCACGATACCTTCTTCTCTATCCGCTTTTAATTTGTTTGTGATTATGGCCAAATCCCATGCATTCAAGGTAAATTTTACAATATGAATCACTAGGGAGGCAGCGCCTAATAGGAGAACTACAGATTTTTATTAATGAAAGTGTTAGAACGCGAAGGAAATAAAGTTCATAAAGGTTGTAATGAGATAGTCATATTATCACCGTAAGATGAATGGAAGCGAAGGTTAGTTCTAAGTTTGAATAATGTATGGGCTGTGAAAATCGAAGAGCTTTATTGTTTTATCATCAAGTATATTATATTTCATTTGAATCCATGTATTCACTTGTGATTAAATATAGTCACCCTTTCTTTTAATGTGATCATTTAGGTAAATAACTAAGCGATTAACCGAATAATAGAGACCAGACATGGTAAACAGCAGAGGCTTATTTAATACATTGTGAACTTTGCAGTAGTTATTTAATTTTATGTTTATTTATTTATTTATTCATATATTTGTGAACGAAGCGGTACAAGATGTCTCTTGTTCCGTTTCAAATGGATTCAACAGCACTATCCCTTCCATAATTAACAAACAGCAGAAATCCAGTAACTAATACAACCGCCAAATAGTAAAATAAAACAGAAAATACTACGTAACTACAGTTTTAAATAAGCGGAATTGTAACCTACTAAATGAACAATACAGGATTAAAAAGTTTAGGACTGAATAAAACGCATAAATGTGAACAATTATACAGTATTCTTATCACTTGATTACAATACAGAGTATATTCAATTGGACTGCGTGTGTAGCGTAGAACTTCGAACGTACCTAGTTGAGCGTGAAAGCGAACCAAGATCAAGGGTGGACTTGCAGTACTAAAACTATCACAGGTGGGGGAGTAAAAACATACCCTTTTAATATTAATCTGTAAAATAAGCAGAATCAATAAGCGAAAGCGCAGTCGAATGCGACTGCCATCCCCTACGACATAAAGAAAATAAAATTCAAACAATTTATAAATTTAACGATAAAATAATTTACCTTTTTATTCGGGCGCCAATTTTGTAGCGAAGCTTACCCAAAATTCAATGAACCTCGGGCAAGCCCCACAACACAACACTTATGTGCAATGCACTATAAATGAAACGTATAATTTTGAGATATGATTAATAAAGATTTAATGTAAAAAAAAAATCAGCCGATGAAATAACAGAGTAGTATTAACGGGTCGTCATATTGTTTTGCCAAAAGATTACCGAAATCATGGAGGCCTTCGTGGGCTTTTAGAATTTTGAAAAAATATAGTACAAAATATATATGGAATGGGCAAATAAACTATGCAAGTAGTTTACGAAATTACAAAATAATTCGCGATACTACACCAAGTAGAGTAGGATCTTATGCGCATAAAATTCTATTAACAGTAGAAAAGAGTTCCGAACGTGTTTGCTTAAGACTACGATATAAAACTGAAGCGACAAGTTAGAAAAACATAGAATACTTTTAAAAAAAATGTGATACTACTGAAATTTTAAAATAGTTCGCCGTTATAAGCCAAAATAATAAAGTTTTGGTAAGAATTCCAAAAGTTTGTGACAATCTTCACGTGGTCTTTGTTGTTGGTGTGGAGCGGTTCCCTGTCACTGGATGCAGGCAACAATCCCGACACCGAAGCGATGACAAATTATGCCCACAATCGTGTGCGGAGCGCAGTACGATGTCCACAAAAATCCGCACCGTAAGGTGGGAGCTGAAAAGATAAAAGAGACTAAGAATTTATTCAAACCATGAGCCCTAACAAAACCTAAATTCGCAACAACACAGAAAAAAACTTACCCGAAACTGGCAAAAAACAGATCCGGCTTTTAATAAAAGGGAGGCGACTACGAGCCACCAGCTCGCAGCAGTTGGAGAAACAATCAATTCGCCAGGTTATAATAATTAACACTTTAGAACACCATTATAATTGTCACATAAAAGAAATCCCAGGAATATTAAACCAAATATTAATCCAAGGCACTATTGCCAAAAATCATCCACGGGAAAACACATTTGACAAACCAAATTTTCGCGTCCTCTGTTCCACGTTTCCAGGATACCAATTCAAACCTTTAAAAAAAATCAAGAAGTGAACCGCAACTAAACGACCAAAACGTATAAGCAAAAATAGGTTAACACTCAATTTCAAAAAGAAGGTTAGATTTGCATGCAGCAGATTTATGCTGCAAACTGTACTAGTAGAGTTAAGAATAGAGTTAAAATTACGTTACAAAGTCAACAAAACTGACCAAATGTTGTGACCATAGTCCAGTGATTAATTAATACCTAGTTAAACTTAATAACTTTTTTTATAAGGTAAAATGCGTGGGATCCCATGGCCATACCAGATCACTATCTAACATATATATGTAATCACTTCTATTTCAAGTTCTGTCTACGTCCACGAATATAACCATTAAAAAAAAAATTGTGGAACGGTGTGACTGTTTCCACCAGAGATGTGCTATGCGAGGATATATGTAAATGAAGCGTTTCTATTGGTTGATGAAAAGCACATCCCTCGCAAACACATCCTTCTATTGTTTTGTATCTACAAAAATCTCGCTTCGCTGAGCTGTTTCCTATATGAGGATGGGTAAATGAAGCGTTTTTATTGGTTGATGAAAAACATATTCTCGCAACACATCCTCGCACATCTCTGGTGGAAACGCTGCTTGACGGTAAAAGAAAACATTGTAAGGTCGAAACCTGCACAAACCTGTAAAGCAATTAAATGGAGTGTATGAACTTCCCAATCTGCACTGGACCCTCTAAAGTTAGCCGGATTAATGGTCACTATAGAATCTCATTTTTTTTTATAAGATATTGAATTTACCCTCTGTTTCACCATCCATTGATACTGGCCGTGTAAACTGACTCAGCCCTCATTGTCTCCTACAAGTTATAAAAACATTGTTTTTTATAACTTTAACGTACGGTTTCTACAAATTCGAAGACCCTAATTGGTTAACAAAATAAGTGGGCGGGCCAAGAAGAATCATCACTTGCAAAGCGATTTTTTGTTTTTGAAATTGACGAGTATCTAAGCGTTCAAAAATATTTACCACAGACTCTTATCCCGACGTAATAAAGCCATTCGTTACTACAAGAACTATTTTATAGCAGAAAAGTATATAATGAACTGTGAATATTTATTCCTAAATTTTGCATCTTACGCCCAATGTGAATGTAGTGAAATAGCCAAGCCACGTATTTAGACTAAGGTGTAGGTAGAGTTTGTGAAATTAGGCCTTGTATAGTTAGGACGTGTAGAGTTATAAACTTGGCTCTACATGAGATCCGATAACTTTTTGATAGTGCGGTGCGAGTCATATTGTGGTCTCAAATAATTTATTGAATACGGCGTTACTTTGCGGAGGTCCACATCAATAAACTAAAAGAATTTCTTTGCGCACCTTAAGGTCGCGGGTGAGCAAAGAAATTATTTTAGTTCATTCATATGGTCTCGTCTTGGCAACATTTTACATGAAAATGTTTTTGGTGGGATGTAATTTTGGCACATACATAAATTCCGAAAGACTCAGAGGTTAGCCTGGACTCGAACCCGCGACCCTCTACTTGAGAGGCAATAGGCCACCAGGCCACAGCTTCAACCTAACATAAAAGTATGTATATTGAAATCTGATAATTATTTTTAAATATTCGTACAGAATCTCTCTGCATGTTGTATCTTTAATTTCAATTCAAGGGTAGCTTGAGATATGAGTACTGTACGTTGAAGCAAAAATTTAATGAGCCTTTTGTTGTCCTACTGTTCGGGAGCCATTTAAATATTTACAAAGCTGGTTTAAGGTGGCCGTGCATTTTAAATGTGTACTGAAACATGATCATCTAGGTATAGGCTCGGGCGCTACATGCTGGTTGCCGTGCCTACCCTTTACTTTACCCGTAGGCGTGGCCGGCCTGGTACAAACAAACGGAAGCGAAATTGAGAGGAGCGCCCGGAACTGACGGTATACCTTTTGATTACAGAATCCCTTTTTAATTACCACGACCTAAATAAAAATTGTATTTTTATTTCAAGTAGGCGTAATTGAAAAGGAAATTGCCTTGTTGGGGGACCGCGCGGCGTCGAATAAAACTTTAATATGATGCATAAGAGCCCTTTGATCTCCGCACTCGCTCGCGCTAAATCGCTGAAACACAGAACACCGCGTGTGTGCGTATACTGGTCTCACAAAGGGTCACACTCTATGCACTTTATATTTTTGTATCTGCTCCTCAGCTATAATAATGCGGCTTTACGTTAAAACGTGCTTGATATGTTATTTTTTACAGAATCATATAAGTACTCAAACATACATACATAATATGTATAAAGATACAATATATTTACATTAAACTAAACTGCAGTCCAATAACTATATGCAATAAAATGAAAATTACAAAAGAAGGACTTACCCCAAAATCGGCAAATTCTGTTGAAACACTTGCTGCTCTGTGCTTAATCAAACTAACTGGCTTTAGAATCCGAGTACTTTTTAATCGAGTAAACCACACCCCCGTAAAGTGCCATAAATTACATTTAAAATAATAAAAAGAGGAAAATCTTTCATCCGGGAACGATTTACAAAGAGACACCCCTGCGCAGCGCGGAGATAAATGTCGCCTGTAGCGGCTGTAGCACGATCCACTGTCGGTAAAAACGTGTTCCTAATAAAAATCCTTCTCGAACCCGCATCGCGAACCCGTACCGTACTCCTTACCCTCCGAAACCGGACGATTACGTTCCTAAACATACCACCGACATCACAACATTCACAACATAGCTTCTTTAAAACTTTAAGCATGCGCTTGTCAACGATTTAATTACCTTTTATCTCGATTTACATTACAAGACCAGAAGTTAATTAAATAAGAAAGGAGCTCGGCTTACAAAAACAACAATACATTCACCTTTAACGAATAAAGGAAACAGCGGATTGGCAAAGGTAAGACATACGGTCAAAGGGAAGATAATAAAGCGTTGTATTTTCATTCTAATCCGCCGCGAAGCTGGGGCGATACGGGGGAAGAACGGAGACGGGGAGGTTCGATATCTAAAATTACAAGCCTGCATAGAGTGCCTATCTCGAGGTACACCGTTCTCTATTCCTTTATGTTCAACTGCCACTTTCAGTAACATGCTTCCATTCGGACTAGGTATGGCCCAGACGTCCGCCCGCTAGCTTTATGCGTAGCGGCAGATTTAAATGAATTAGGAGGTGGAGGTATTCTTAAATCATTACTGAAGATGACGTTTAATTAGCTTTTGTTGGGATTGCACATTGGTATTCAATTGGATTATGGTCGGATAATCTTACGTGACAGCCTGAAACCATGATCGTTAAAGCGTGTATGCGGTCGCGTGCCGACGCACCGTAAGGCTGCACTGCATGCACTCACGGGTTACGATAGAAACCGTATCGAACTTGCAAAATGCAGCACTGCCACAAGGCAGGCAGGCGTGCTCACACGTGCCTTTGCATCTGCGACGAGCATGCCGCGATAAAAGGTACTAAACTTAATTGATAAAGGTTTTAACGAGCTATTTTCATTGCTACAAGCCAGATGTCGGCAACGCCACAGGGAAAAAACACGCTGTCATAAAGATCGATACAAGCAAGCACTGTACGATCACAGTAACGGATATGATTTGACTTTATTGCCAATTTGGATACAGTAGCAGAAATAGATATAGCTAACACAATACAGCTTATACCAAATTCTTGTGTTCAAAGCAATTTCCAAATACGTTTTTCCACCACAATACCCGACAAGAAATTATTGTGATACAAGTGCTCGGAATATGAACAAAGCAACCGAATCGAATGTAATAAAAATCACTTTAGCATTACGTAGCGACGGGTACTGATGTCTATCGGCATTGTGACACACGACGCGGCTCGATGGATGTCACGGGGGAAAAGGCTGCGGCGACGAACCGACTATTATTTTCGTACTACAAAACAAAATTGATTGTTCTTCGACCTTTATACGTTTGTTGGATTCCTTTGATTGCTCTTGATTTGTCGTGTGACGAGTTTTTTTAACATATTAGTTTAACTTCAAGCCTCCAAGCCAAGCGCTATACTGAGACGCATCCCAGAATACGAGTTGAAATACAATGTAGACTTCTATTATATGAAAATAATTTTCCAGCTCCTTGCGTTATGATTGTTAATATTATCGAATATGAATGATTTTGCGTACTGCTTAAAGCCTTCGCAAAACTTGTATACCAATATGCAGCATTTATTTCCAGTATAAGCCTCGAAAATGTAAAAACTGAGAGGGTACAACTGTCTGCAGGATCGTAACAAGTAAAGGTTTATAGTCAGCGCTTCCCATGGGGACGGCTTGAGTTCACTTGTATTATGTGGATAAGTATTTCCGCAAAATAAAGCTCAATCTTTATTTGCATAGACAGCCCAAGATTTTATCATATCCGCGCTGGTGCAAATGTCGCGTAATGTAACTACTGGCGTGTGAAACGTGAACGCATTACTGCCGCCGTCGACGCCGCGGCGCGGGCGCGTGTCTCTTAATGACGCCGCTATCGCGCGAACCTCGCACCCACACTTTTTATTATTTCAACTTCACCTTTTATATCACAATGCGAGTTTTACAGCTTTTATGAAATTCCTTACACAATTAACTCACACCCCTCCTGATGAAACGGTGCACGATAAAAGCAAACTGTTAAGTTTTTTGTTAATATAAGTGACATAATTAGTTGCACGCGGTGAATGGAACGGAAATATGAATCTTGTGGAATGCGTTCCCCTAAAAATATGCTCGTGGCCCGGTTTTTGTTGCGAATTTATTTCCAGCAATGCGGTTAACGTTTTTGAAATTTGATTACATTTTTCACAGTCCAATATTATTTTAAATTTCCATATATTTGTTTGTTTTAGGCACGTAACGTAGCCTTAATTATGTCACCGGCAGTAACAAACTCCGCCGCCGTATCATTTACTCGTTAGAAGTCTCCTTGTTTTTTCCTCACCTCGTCGTCCGTTTAATAAAAAATTGCTCGTTTGCTCTTGATGAATGACGCGGACGACAGCGAGCACGTAATTGGGTGTCGAAGTCTACAGCTAAAAGCATACACATGTTGCCGACGATCGTCGATCGCCATGCCATCTAACAGCCTATTGTCTATGGTTTATCTGGCAGAAGGCTGTACACAATAAATCGTCCATGTAGCTTTGTGTCGAACTAAGTGGTGTACATGGTTGAGATCGAGGTGCGCGTGAAATATCGTCCCGGAATGTTATTAGAACGCGAAGGAATACCCAATCGATCGGCGGCTTTTTACTCGCAGAAAGCCTTTTTGCAGCGCCGCTACCCAGGTTTGGTATGAGATCGAAGCCGCCTCTTTGTGGTTTCTGAATGCAGGCATAAAAGGAATGCGTTTACAGACATTAAAGAGGGGAAACGCTTATGAACTTCACGTGGGTACTTGATTATTTAAGTAAAGTTATTAAGTTGACGCAGAAGCTATTTACTATCTTAAAAACTAATCAAATTTATCTACATGGGTTGACTTTGCAATGAAATTATAACAATTTATCTCACTTAAAATTTTGTTTAACTTCTATAATTAAGGTGCTTTAGTTGATGAAGTTCCAATCATACTACTTAGAGAAACTACCTGAGATTTTTTTGTAAGTATCTGCTCATTGTTGCTAACTTAGTTTCTATTCTGAGCAATGTGAATAAAATAATAAATTTAAAAAATCAAAAACCCGACTGCCTTAAAAAATACTAAAAAGAAGAAAACAAGTCTAGTGGGTTCTCTCTAAAGTTCAACAGTCGGGACCCATTAGGTAATAATTTTTGAGCGTCACTATTTAAATGGGTCCCGACTGTTGAACTTTAAGTTAGCTACTTAACAAAGTTCTAGCCCACTAGACTTGTTTTCTTCTTTTTAGTATTTTTAAGGCAGTCGGGTTTTTTGATTTTTGATTTTAAATTAATATTATATTAGAATGGGCTAATTATTAGCTTTCATTTGATACCCCACTCGATAGGTTTGAATAAAAAACATTTTTTGAAAACTTACAATTTGGCGCCAAAAATCCGCCATTTTGATTTTTCAAGAATTTCATGTACCCAGTGTCACTCGCGTCATCAAGACGAATCCAATGACGTATCATTTATCAAAATCGGTTCAGCCGTTGAGTAGTTACGAGAGGACATAGGAATAGACATACATACATACATACATACATACGCGTCAAACACATAACCCTCCTTCTTCGCAGTCGGGTAAAAAGGGACATCTTGTCGACTAATTCTAGCAGAAAATAACTGTAGGTACTTAATTTTAGTCTATTCGTATTTATAACTAATCTAAGGAGATCAAACCCTCAAATCTATTTTTCGTATACAAACCAAGCGAATGTAATAAGGTAGATACTCAGAATCACAAAAATATTGACGATTATGTTCACTCTTTCCCAAGAATTTATATTAGAGATTATAGAATAAAGTATTAAATAAAACTTATATGGAAGCTCTTTCATCTCGATTCGAACATACTTAGGTAGTTGATAAACATCATTAATATATCGAAATTGTAGATGTTTAGAATGATTTTGACATATACTTATTGGGGACATATAAGATGCAATATCTTAGTACATAAATATAGGGTCCAGTGAATTGGCGATTTAACTCGCCAACCAAAAACACGTCGTTCCAAATCAAAGCGGTCCATTAAGTACTAACACGCGGCACCTCTAATCTTATAGTATCTCTCTCAAAACATCTGTCAGATCACACAAACTAATTTTGATCAAAAGCCGTAGGATTTAATATTGCATCAGTATGGCGGAAAATGGCTCTCGATATGAGACAGGAATAGGTTATGAGGTGTGGCCCCACCGGCCAACGGCACGACGGTCTTTCTGCCATTTCATTCATTTCCTGCTTATCATCCCAGGCGTATCTAGCATACAATGTTGTCTGACTACGTAATGTACGTAGCATGTAGGCTTGTACATAGATCTGATCGAAGTAATCGACATACCTACAGCCTCTTACTTCTACTGTCTTTAAAGTTTCAACTGTTAAGTTAAAAATGTATAATAAATTACAGTTATATTGTGTTCATCGTCTTCATAGAAGTTGATTGTCTTTATCGAGAAAAAGTCATTTGGGGTTTTTTAAGCTTTTTTGTTATAAGACTGAATTTGTCTATATTTCAACTCTTCAGCCTATGTATGTCCCACTGCTCAGCTGGGCACATGCCTCCTCAGAATAAGAGGAGAGAGTAAGAAAGAGAATGACGAGGATGCGTACACTTACCTACTTAGTTTAAAAAACAAATACTCCATGAATGGAAAAACTTTAGTAAAAAATACCTTTACTTTCTCTCTAAAAAACGAAAACAAAAAACATAAATAGGTAGGTGCTTACATACTTAAAGAGATGAGAACCAATGACAAGAAATATACGTAAGTAGCCAACTCTTCCCATGTACCACATACAATATGAACTTTTAATTATTTCTCAAAGTATCCTATTCAGTGGTGTGATACACGGTCCTGATTGTAGAGGTATAAAGCGGCGCGGCCATGCGGACTGCTGCTTGGAGAAGCGTCAGGTGCTGACCACACGCGACAGCGGACGAGCATATTATGGACATGTGCTTATTAAATTACATGCGTGACGGAATACACGAAGACATTGACATCATGGAAGGAAAAAATACATTATTGCTACGCAAAAAGTAAGGGGATTACGAGCTAGGGCGCTGGTCGTTTAACTCGTCGTGTGGTGAAGTTTCTTGTAAGTTAGCTGTTAATATTAGGCAACGATGCTTAAATTGAATAACCTAACCATAAAAAATCTATTTTTAATATAAGAATTTTTGCTGACTGTACTTTTTGTTGACTGTACTTGCATTGTCACGCAAACTACATTCGCATACCAAAATTCAAGTCGATGATATTAAGAGTCCACCCACGCCAAACTGCGCGAGCGTTTTGTACTCACCCCCGCGACCCTCTGAGATAGATCGCGTGCAACCGCGATTTGTTCGTAGGCGTTATCTGACAGCGACGCGTTTTCGCGCGCAGCGCGGCGAAATACGGTACCGCTAAAGTTTTTCAGAAATGTCAAAACGATCGTTTGTTATGGAGTTTGTATTGAATACGTCATATACTGACTGCTATGACAAGGCTATGACGTTAACAATTTCCCACGTTCAAACTGATTCATTTTATGTACTTAGTAGTACTTAGGTAATTATTTGTTTTTATTAACTTGAAAATCGTCGAAATTTACGAAAAATGTGAAAATTCGGTTATTATGAGTATTTTCAAAGCTGCATTCCAATACAATTACATATGACTCTTTATTATTGTCTGCCGGTCTGAGTGGAGAGCTGGGAGAGGCCTATTATGCTCCAGCAGTGGACGTCTTTCGGGTGACACAATACTAAAGTTCACCTAACTTTTATTTTCTTAGGTACACTTTAATTAACTATGGCCTATGAAATACACCTACATTTCTAAAAGTGTATTAGTAATTTCTTGCTAGACTATCAAAATATTTAAAAATTAAGCAAGATATATTTCTCAAAATGTAGACAAAACTGAAGATAACTTATAATACCTATACTCATTTAGGTAGGTATACACTAAAATATGGATCCATTTGCAGATAGGTATCGATTTTTTATTGCAAACCAAAAACCTCATTTGCTTCGTACAGTCGGATAAAACATTCAAAGGACATAACATTGCCTGGCGGGCAATTTTTTTCAATCACAAGTGGACATTTATTGAGTAAAATTACCCACGTTTAATAATAGGTCCACGTTTTTGTCAGGTGTTCTACACGTGCTGCCTTTGGACTAGTTACACGCAGGGGACCGTCAGTACCCTGCGCGTTCAGTATAATAATGGCTTCAGGATGCTGTTGGGGCTGCCCCGATTCTGCAGTGCTTCGGGCATGTTTGCACTGGCTCGTACTGACGACTTCTTCGCAATAATGCGAAAAAGACTTGTCACTCTGCTTTGCAGGGTGCGGGCCAGCCCCAACCCCATCATGAGCACTGTGGCGGCCAGGTACGACTCCCCTTTTATGAGGCACTATGAGGCTGTCATGACTGCTAGGCGGTAAATATGTTGTTTTGTTTTGTATAACTTACTAACATAGTCAATAAGTATTTTATTATTTTAACGGTACTAACAAAGCTGGATCAATTATGTAATCTGATGAATAAATGAATTATTATTATTATTATTATATTTTATAAAGCACTTACGTTTACAAACTTAAATTTTAATAAACACAAAATAAAACATTGTACTTTGCTCTGATAACTGTTATTTTATATGTTTTATGTACAATAGAGAGTTATATAAGCCTTTATTGAACAAAATACTCATTCGTGACAATCGATTTTATAAGAAAATGGCCCTAAGGCAAAGTTGACGGTTTTTTGCCCAAAATTCAGAACCAATTTGGCCGCCTTCAAGTCTAGGGTGAATGAGCATTTACTAGGCAAGCGTGCTCCATCGTAGGCCTCATCCTCGCTTTCCATCAGGCGTGATTGTGGCCAAACGCAAGCCTATACTGTATAAAAAAAAAAAAAAAAAAAAAAAACAACATAAAAAACAAACCGAATTGAAACCTCCTCCTTTTTTCTGAAGTCAGTTAAGCTCAGGCTTCTAATAGACTCTCGTTAATAATCCCCTTTTTACAGCCCTTAATGCACAATGTACTTTTGTGTCAATATTAGTTCCAATTCCAAATATTACCCGCTATGATCCTGTTACAACAAGGCCATAGTCGGTAGGAAAATACAAACTGAAATATAGATGCACAGAAAAACCAGAAAAAGAGACCAGCATCCTCAGCATGACAGAGGTGTCAACTTCTAGATTTTTTCTCGCCTGCTTGCCTAAATATCAAAATTTTCCAGGCGTTACTCCAAACAGGGACAGGGGGTCCTGTCAAAAATCAGCAATTTGTATTCAATCAGTGTTCTATCAATGTCGTATGTATACAAACACCTCTATATTATGTTTGAGTTTTCTAATAATTTTATCATATTTATGAGTTTTAAACGCTAATACCAATAACAATTATAACAACAACAGTTTGTATATGACACTAAAAACACCGATTGAATACAGAACTAGGCCACGTATGTCCCTTATTTAATAGGAAAGTACCACCTACAAAACTTTGATATTTCGGCTAGCAGTAGGTCAATGTATGGTTAATTCTT